>NC_133620.1:351983846-352189842 GCF_048593235.1 Sminthopsis crassicaudata
TTTTATTTAACATTTTTTGGCTTATATGTGTACCCCTAGTTCTTGACATATAATGAGTGCCTAACAAATGCTTAATATATCTCCACTCTTCATTCTCCTTCTTTCTCTGTCTTTCTCCCTCCTTTCAGACAGAGATGCAGAGACAGAAAGTAAGAGACACTTTATATATCTCCATTCTTCATTCTCCTTTCTCTCTCTCTCTCCCTCTTCCTTCCCTCTCTCTCCCACTCTCTCACTCTCTCTCTCATTCTTTCTTTCTTGGATGTGGGTAGGTGGACAATTTTAGAATAAAGTTCTTTTGGCACAATTCATGCCTTTTCAATTCCATTGTAATTATTTAAAGACTGGCATCCTGCTGCTCTATTACACTTACTTGCTGTCTTCACTCTCTAACAGGCTTTGGTAGGTGGTGATCTCACACTCAAGCAGAGCCTTCATGTCCAAAAGGACCTGATATTCTTGATTTTGCCGCTCCAGATCACAGCGTATGTCAGCCAGCTGGGACTCCACATTATCAATCAGGCATTGCATCTGGGCCAGCTGTGTAGCATATTGTTCCTCTGTTTCTGCCTTAGTGCATTCCAGAGATTCTATCTGAATGGTGAAAAGGGGAACAGGAAAAGTGAGTTAGTTACCTGAAAGGCCTTATGTCCTGGAATTACTTTACCTCTTTGGACTTCAATTTCCTTTTCCATAAAATGTGGTGATTAGACTGAATGAATTCTATGGGAACTCCTGGCTCTATGAATACTGGACTTGTAAATTTATAATGGAAACTTTCTACATATATAGTCTTCTCCTTTAAAAACATGAAGTCTTTGAAAACAGGGACTATCTTACTTTGCTCTTTGTATTCATATATCCCAAATTTAGTGTAGTGTTGTATATAAAGCAGTTGCTTAATAAATGCTCTTTTCATTTATTCATTCATTCATCTATTCATTGATTCAAGAACCTTTATGTTCTATAATTTTTTGAAGTCTAAGCGAGTTTGCTGTTTAATATTAACTGATAATTATGCTACATTTTGAAGTTTGCAAAGCACTTTACATGCCTCATCTCATTTAAGTCTCATAAAAATCCTGTGGGGTAGCACATTTTTACAAAGGAAGAAATAGAGGTTTAGATAAGTGGCACATTCCCCCCATGACACCTGATGAGTGTCAGAGACAGTATTCAAACTTAAGTCTTCCTGATTCCATATCTAGTACTGTTTTAGTACTTTATCAGTACTTTCTTTGGGAGGAAGGCATAAGTACTATCTTTTTTTCTTTAAATTACACAACACTTCTGATTCTTTTTTTTTTTTTTTCTTCTTTGTTTATGGGAGAGACTAAATTTAAGTGGTAATCTGGAACATAAAGTTTCTTGGAAAACTTAGAGAATTTCAAGATTCAAATTCAATCTAACGATTGGACAAATATTTATAAACTCTACAAGGATAAAGCCCTTACCTTATTTATAATTTGTACTTTTCCTAGAGATTAGAACATTTGTAAGTCTTTGATTAATGTTTCTTGAATGAACAGATGAATGAATAAACAAATCACTTATTTGATGCAGACGCTGAGGAAGATACAAAATTTAGAAAAGACATGTTATCTACTCTAATGGAATTTAAAATCTAGTAAAATGAAAAAAAATTTAGAAATTCACTGATGGTGTCCTATCTCTGGAATACTTCTTTTCTTTATTTCCACATCTGAGCGATCCTGAATTTTTTAGTCTCTGTTTAAGTTGTACATTCTTCAAGAAGTCTTTGTAGATTCCTTTTAATATTAGCTGGGGCAGCTAGATAGTACAGTGGGTCTGGAGTAAGAAATATTAATTTTCCTGAAATCAAATACTGTTTCAGATACTAACTGTGTGACCCTCACAAAGTCAATTCTATTTGCCTCAGTTTCCTCATCTGTAAAATAAGCTGGAGAAGGAAATGGCAAACTGTTCTAATATGTTGTCAGGAAAACCCCAAATGGAGTCATGAAATATCAGATATGACTGAACAACAACTTGAGATCAGTGCTTTCCCCCCTGTTGGTTAAATCCAATTTAACCTGTATATTTGTATATTATTTGCATGTTATCTTTCTCATTAGACTGTAAGTTACTTGAAAGCAGGGACAACTTTTGTTTTTTTCTTTTGCATCTCAGTGTTTAGTACAATGTCTGGTACATAGTAGACACTGTTATATTAGGAATATGAATAAAATATTTAATCTGCCATAAGTCAGTCTTTGACATCATAATGAAGCTATAAGTTTGGGAATTAACTCCACTGGGTTCCTCAGCTCCTTTAATGACTATTTAATTTCAGGCTCAGATACCCATTCTGGAGAGTACCATCCACAGATGTGGAATAGAGTTGCCAGAACCTACACTGATTTAAGTCCTTTATTAATCCAAGAAATTCCATTGGCCTCATACATCCCTCCAACAGGTATCCATTTCTGCATGCCCCTTACCAAACCATGCTGTGCCTGGAGTTCAATGTCCAGTGCATTCGCTGTCCTCTTCAGTTCAAGAATCTCCGACTGGCAGCATTGGAGCTCCTCAGAGCTGGATAGCTGCTGCTGATTCAGTTCCTCTGTCTGAAATACAGGAATTATTTAAAGGAAAGGAGATGAAAATTAAAGCATGAGCTAAAATCGCTGGCTAGTTTCCAGCCTCAAGTTCTTTTTTTTTTTTCCCCACTCTTTTTTTTTTTTTTTTTTTTTTAATAGCTTTTTATTTACAAGATATGTGCATGGGTAATTTTTCAGCACTGAAAATTGCAAAACCTTCTGTTCCAATTTTTCCCCTCCTTCCCCTCCATCCCCTCCCCCAGATGGCAGATAGACCAATACATGTTAAATATGTTAAAGCATATGTTAAATACAATATATATACATATCCATACAGTTATTTTGCTGCACAAGAAGAATCCGGCCTCAAGTTCTAACCTGAAGGGTGAACCATTGCTCCACATCTCGGCGGTTATCAGCCACCACTGCTTCATACTGGCACCTCATGTCATCCAGGACCTTGTTCAGATCAACAGGCGGGCTAGTGTCCAGCTGTATACTGAGTCGGTCCCCAAGTTGTTCCCTCAATAAATTAACTTCCTGAAGAAAAGGAAATTAGAAAGGCAATGGTGTAGACAAGAGATCATTGGTTCAACAGCCACCCCATTACACCAGCACTTGTAATTAAAGTAGCTGCTGGTATTATGCTCACAACATTCAATTTCCCCTTCCATGTGTTCAGAAATATGTGATTTTCTCTCACAATGCATAATAGTAATAATTGCAGATTTCACTACCTTAATTTTATCAAGTAGATTGAGAAAAATAATTCTTTTATAATGATAATAATAACTCAAATTTAGAAAGCACTTTGAATTTTTTAAAGCACTCCTTAAATATAATCTCAGTTAATCTGAATGTAAACTCTGAAAGGTAGATAGTGTTATTATCCCCATTTTATAGATAAGGAAACTGAGACTTAGAATTAAGTGGCTTGCCCAGGGTTATAATTTGTCTGAAATAAGATTAGAATCTAGGTTTATTTGATTTTAAGTCCTGAGAAGAAGGTAAAGATTGGCCTTGAAGGAGTTCAAAACTTGCCTCTAATACTTGAATGACCAGACAAGCCATGAAATCTCTCTGAGCCTCAGTTTCCTCATCTACAAAATAGGAATAATAGTATCTGTCTCTCAGGATTGTTGTGAGAATCAACCAAGCTAATGTATGTAAAACCAGGGCAAATATGAGAATACTATGTAAATGCAAGCAGAGAAAAGTAGCTATAGCTGGTCCTGTATTGATTGTGTCACTATAGCTACAGAACTGGGATGGCAGAATTCAGCTGGACATTGAAAGTGCTTCCTCCATTTTATTCTTGATCAGATTTTTTTCTGCATATGCTCATCATACATTTTGTAATATTAAATCCTTCACTTTTATTTGGCTACTTATTCCACTTGGACTGCCCTCCTCTTCATGCCCCTTCCCCCATACCCCTCTTACTTCATCATGATTTTTCCTGAGACAGAGTAGATCCTCCTTCAAAGACTCCACTTGTGACTCTAGGTCACATTTGCATAAGGTCAAGTCATCTAAGATTTTTCGAAGACCATTGATGTCAACCTCTATGATCTGTCGAAGAGACAATTCAGTCTCATACCTTTAATTAAAAGAAGGAATCTTAATTTTATTCTGTTCTTATTTATTTTTATTCAATAGTATTCCCCACTCCCATCCCACCCCACCTCCCAGTTACATGTCTGTTCTTATTCTTCGTAATGGGACCTACTCAAACTCATATGATAAGGGGGAGAGATAGGACTAAAAAAACTCCAAATGTAGAATCAGGAAATGGGTAATTTAGTACATAAATACACAACTAACATATGTTAGAGATTGGATAAGTTCTCCTGAATCCAAGGTTGACTTTACATTAATACTGGTCCCCTATGCAGGCAGCTAGGTGGTATAGTGGATAAAGGTCTGGGACTAGACAATCTCAGACACTTCCTAGCTTCTTGACCCTGGGTAAGTTAATTAACAAAGACGTATAGACAAACAACCTCTGTTTGCCTCAGCTTCCTTAACTGTAAAATGAGAAAAACAACCCTACCTGGGAGGATTGGTTTGAGAATTAAATGAAATAATATTTATAAAGTACTTGGCATAGTGCCTAATACATAGTAGGTGCTATATACATGCTTATTCCCCTTCCATCCCTTTCCCTATCCCATATCACCAGACTTACTTTGATCTGAAGTCATCCGCTGCCAATTTGAAGTTGTCAATCTGAACAGCTAATCTAGAATTCTCTGCTTTGGTACACAAAATCTGAAAGACAGGAGATTAAATAGCATTAAGGATTTGAAATGATTCAAACATCCATTAATTTAAAAACTGAATCTATTTAGTGAGGATGGGGTGGGAAAGCAGGGGAGAGGTAGTGTCTCTTTGAGTACTTTCTGGCAAGTATTTTGTGCCAAAAAAAGAATCATTTAAATTATTAAAAAAAATTCACTTTTATTTCTCTCCAAAAACAAAGAACCAAGAACTTAGAGACCAACTAAGGAAGTGAAAAACATTTCAATTCCTTTAACTACTTCATTAACTATATTTATACCATCAAACCCATGGTCTGATAACCTAAGAGAAGTAAAATATTGGCATTTTCTTTCTAGAAAGGATTTTTAAAATTAATATCTCTACCATCCAAATCTTTCGGGAATGACAATTTACAATTTCCATGACTGTAAATTTCATACCTCAGAGAAGAAGAAATTCTGTTCATAGAATCCTAGATTTAAAGCAGGAATGCATCTTAAGAGGCTATTAAATTCAACCTTTTCATTTTACAGATGAGGAAACTGAGGCTTAGAGGGGTTAATTGATTTACTAGGGGTCACATAGCTAGTTAAGTGTCTGATGTGGGAAATTAACTCAGATTTTCCTGACTCTAAGATTCTAAGGAGCAGTAGCAACGGCAACAATAATAGTAGTATAACTTATGAAATGCTTTAAGGTTTGTAAAAAAAAAAAAATTTTTTACCTTGTAATTTCATTTTATATTCCATACGATAGGCTGATAATATTCCAGATTTCACTTTTAGAAAATATTTTAGAACTCTTTCTCCCCATCCTCATCTTGCTCTATTAATAAAGTAGTCCCATTCTCCTATGGCCAACATATCCAAACAATTAGGGGCAAGGGCAGGGAGGGGGGCAGAGAGGAAGAAGATTGGCCAACAGACCTTTTGTTGGAGGTTTTCAATCATGTTGAAGTAACACTGGTAGTCTGGACACACAAGCGGGATTTCTAGCTCACACTGCTCTCGAATTTTGCACTCCAGTGCTGCATTCTCCTGTTCCAGACCTCGGACCCTCTCCAAGTAACAGGCCAGGCGGTCATTCAAGAATTGCATGGTCTCTTTCTCATTGCTGTTGAAGGCTCCTTCCTCACCCCAACCACAGCTGCCCACAAAGTAAGGGATGTTACAGCTCCCAGGTATGTAGGAAGTTGCTAGGCGACTTGTGGGCCGGCAAGACCTGGAGAAGAAGGTTGGAGTTTGGCATCTGGATGCTACCCCAGTGCTGGGGGGGCAGGGAATCTCAGTAGAACAAGTTGAAACAGAGGGGCAGTCTGATGCCCCAGAACAAGACTCAGGAGTGTCACTTTTGGGGGCACATTCAGAAGTCATAGTATCCAAAGGGAATGGCAAAGACCGGCTGCTAGACTCCAGGTAGACAGACTTGATCCTTTCCTTCCTCAATGAGATTTTTATATAGCCTCTCTAGTGTTGTTGACAGAATGCTGAGGATGTTTGCTTAAGCCCTGTTTATACTAGTTTTCAAAAGAACATTTCATTAGTCTGTTGTCTATTTACAATGGAAGAGTTGCTTGCCTCATTAAAAAGGTCAATTCCATGTTGCTCAATTAGGACCTATCAGAGTGTCCATGTGCCAGTGGGACAATAAAAATGAGCTCTTGGGAATGTGGGGGGAAAGTATGAGATGTGTTTGTCATTGACATTTAGATTTGACCTACAAGATTTTGGAAGCAAAGCAGCAAAAAGTTCATTATTTTCCCTAGGATAAAATGCAAAATATTTATCTTGATATTTAAGGCCCTTCACAATCTTGCTCTAGTCCACTTTTCCAGACTTATTTGTGTATTTCTCCCTTTCATGTATTCTATACTCCATAAAAATTCGGCCAATTTGATGTTCTCCAAATGTGTCACTCCATCTACCATCACCATCACCATCTCAAATCATCATATTTTTGTGCATAGTGTCCCTTAAGCCTTGTGTGCCATCTCCATAAGACCTTTCCTAATTCTTTCCACCCTCAGTTGTCAGTAACCTCTTCTCTTTATATTAATTTTTATTTACTTTTCTATGTAAATATGTCTCTCTCCACTCCCCTTCCCTCTTCAATGTAATCTCTTTGAAGGGAAGGATTATTTTTATTTTTATCTTCCTATTGCTAGATCATGCTTGGCACATAATAGTCACTTAATAAATACTTGTTGATTGATTAATAAATGACCTAATGAATGACATGCTTGTTTTAGATAATCAATCTCAGAGAGCAGCACTTCAAAGATAGGGGAAAGGAAGAGAAACATCTTGCTCAATAAACAAGCAGGTATTCTGATTTTTTTTTTTTTTTTTTGCAAATAGGAAATGGAAGATGTATTTGTGTACTTTATAATTTGTGTCTGTCTTAAAAGACAATGTAAGGTTAAACATAAATGTTTTTTTTCTTTTTTTCTTCTATAATTATAATTTTTTTTGACAGTACATATGCATGAGTAATTTTTTTATAACATTATCCCTTGTAATCATTTTTCCAAATTATCCCCTCCCTCCCTCTACTCCCTCCCCTAAATGACAGGCAATCCCATACATTTTACATGTGTTACAGTATAACCTGGATACAATATATGTGTGTAAATCCAATTTTCTTGTTGCGTGTTAAGTATTAGATTCCGAAGTATAAGTAACCTGGGTAGATAGACAGTAGTGCTAACAATTTATATTCACTTCCCAGTGTTCCTTCTCTGGGTGTAGTTGTCTCTGTCTATCATTGATCAACTGGAAGTGAGTTGGATCTTCTCTATGTTGAAGATTTCCACTTCCATCAGAATACATCCTCATACAGTATTGTTGTTGAAGTGTATAATGATCTCCTGCTACTCGTTTCACTCAGCATCAGTTGATATAAGTCTCTCCAAGCCTCTCTGTATTCCTCCTGTTGGTCATTTCTTACAGAGCAATAATATTCCATAACATTCATATACCATAATTTACCCAACCATTCTCCAATTGAGGGACATCCATTCAACTTCCAGTTTCTAGCCACTACAAAAAGAGTTTCTTTGGGATATAAGCCCAATAACAGCAATGCTGGGTCAAAGGGTATGCACAGTTTGATAACTTTTTGGGCATAGTTCCAAATTGTTCTCCAGAATGGCTGGATCCATTCACAACTCCACCAACAATGTATTAGTGTCCCAGTTTTCCCACATCCCCTCCAACATTCATCATTATTTTTTCCTGTCTTCTTAGCCAATCTGACAGGTGTGTAGTGGTATGTCAGAGTGGTCTTAATTTGCATTTCTCTGATCAGTAGTGATTTGGAACACTCTTTCATATGAGCAGTAATAGTTTCAATTTCATCATCTGAGAATTGTCTGTTCATATCCGTTGACCATTTATCAATTGGAGAATGGTTTGATTTCTTATAAATTAGGGCCATAAACATAAATGTTGATGAAGATTTGCACTTTCCTGAGTGGCCACTCCTGGTCCCTATTTTATCTCTTCATTGTGTCTGTAACCTCTTCCACTAAACAAACCTACGTTTTAGACAAAGAGAACAGCCATTGTGGATTTATCACATGTTTATTTTGAACTAAGACTTGCTACCCTGACTTCATCATTATGATTTCATTTGTGAAGAGATGGGCCACCCCTCTTTCAGTACATTTATATCTGGACCAAGTTAACTATCTTCTTGTACCATCTCAAACAAATAGGCCTAAGTTCAAGAATTCCTGGTTATGGTTCTGAATAAAAACAAGTAAAGAAATAATTCAATGAACAATGCCAAAGTATACATTTTTAAAAATCAGATGATTAAAACCCAGGTGCATTATTTTGAAATCACAAAATTTAATTTAATTTTCAAATCACAAAAGCAAAGCTTCTTGAGGGCAGAAATTATCTTTCTGTTTATATTTGTATTTGCAGAGTTTTCACAATGTCTGGAATACAGTAAGCACTTAATAAATGCTTATCAAATTGATAGACATTCATACTTAAAATTATGTCTTGGCTATAAGTTTCCCTGAATAGGATCTTGTTGATTTTATAAAAACAATTCTTCATTCATGCTGACAATATTTTTAAAGAAAAATTATTCTAGAGTCAGAAGAAATAGGTTAAAATGCTACTTTTTGCTTCTTGTTATCTATATGATCTTTGGAAAAGTCACTTAATTTCTCTAAGCTTCTTTATAAAAAAAGTGATAGCCTTTTATTTTCAAAATATATACAAAGATAGTTTTCAATATTTATCCTTGCAAAACCTAGTATTTTAAAATTTTCTCTTTTTCCCCCATCCCTCCCCTAGGCAATAAGTACTCTAATATATATTAAACATGCATTTCTTCTAAACATATTTCCAGATTTATTTTGCTGCACAAGAAAAATCATATCAAAAAGGGAAAATGGGAAATAAAAAAGCAATCAAACAACAATAAAAGGTGAAAATATTATGTTGATATTCACATTCAGTCCCCATAGTTCTCTTTCTGGATGAGATGGCTCTCCCCATCACAATCTTTTGGAATTGGCCTGAATCATTTCATTTTTAAAGAGCTAAGTCCATCACAGTTGATCACCATGTAATCTTGTTGTTGCTGTGTATAATGTTCTCTAGGTTCTACTAACTTTGTTTAGCATCAGTTCATGTAAGTCTCTCAAAAATCATCCTGCCGATCATTTCTTATAAAACAATAATATTTCATAACATTTATATACTTTAATTTATTCAATTATTCCCCAACTGATGGGCATCCATTCAGCTTCTAGTTCTTTTGGGTTTCATTTTTCTTATTGTAAAATGAGGGATTCACAGGATTATTGATTTAGAGATTGAAGAGATCATCCCATTTTATGGGCAATCAAACTTAGTTACAAAAAGGGGCTAGCTTAGGGCAATAAAATTAATAAGTGTTTGAGGCAAGATTCAAATGCAGATCTTCTTGACTCTTTCCATTATAATTTATCCATTTCAGCAAGCAACCTCATTTGTATTTCATACCTCTTTGTTCTCTTCCACTTTAAAAATTAGTGTTACTTAGAAAAACTTAGAAAAAATGTTTTCCCTAGAAGGAATACAAAGAATATATCATTACCATTAAAAATAATAATTATTAACAATGCATATGTCTTTCCCTTGAGCTAATTTCTATTTGTAAGGTAGTAATTATTATATGTTCAGCACAATGTTTATATCCATATAGTTTATAGTGAGAATGTCAATATTGACATGCATCATGGAGTCATAGAGCTCAGTTTCTCTAGCAATGTCTCAAATCCATTGCAATTGGACAACCATCTCCCACTTAGCATACCATCAGTTAAATTATCATTAATACATAGTCCAAAACATGTGATCGTCAGCACCCTAAACTTCCCTGTTTACCATTCTGCCACCATCACTAATGATGTCAAAAGGGGATTGCAAGGAAATGGGGACCAATTTTTAATTCTTATGTTTCATGAGTTCAATTTAATTCAAAATAACATGGGATTATTAAGCACCTTTTACTTGACAGACAGATATATTCATATAATGGATACAGAGCCTGCCTCACAGTTAAGAAAACCTGCATTTAAATCCAGTCTCAGAAATTCACTAGCTATGTGACTCTTGGCAATGTCTCTAAATCTATGTTTACCCCAGTTTCCTGATCTGTAAAATAGTAATAATAATCTAAATTCTGACACCTTTCTACCTCCTTTAGCTCTTATTTGTGTGTCCTCTTTCCTTATTAGAATTTGAGGTCCTTGAGGGCAGGCATAGTGTTCTTGTTCCTTGTATATGTGTCCCTAGTGCTTAGCAGAGTGACTAGCATATAGCAAATACTTAATTGTTGCCTGCTTGCCTACCTCCCTGAGTTCCTCTGAAGATAAAATAAGACAATGTTTGTTAAAATTAGGAAAAAAAATCAAATGTTTTGCAAGCTGTAAAGCGCTACATTAATGATAGACATGATGATTATCTCATGTACATTGGCTGTGTGATCCTGGGGAGGACCCTTAAATTATTATCACTCTCACAAAGGTATTAAACTCCAATACTCCCAAGTATAGCCTTGACCAGATTAAAATTTAATTAAGAAACATTTTTTTTAATTGTAGTTTTTATTTACTAGATATATGCATGGGTAATTTTACAGCACTGACAATTGCCTTTTGTTCCAATTTTTTCCCTCCTTCCCCCCATCACCAGATGGCAGGTTGATCAATACATGTTAAATATGTTAAAGTATAAATTAAGTACAATATATGTATACTTGTCCAAACAGTTGTTTTGCTGTACAAAAAGAATAGGACTTTGAAACAGTGTACAATTAGCCTGTGAAGGAAATCCAAAATGCAGGCGGACAAAAATAGAGGGATTGGGAATTCTCTGTAGTGGCTCATAGTCATCTCCCAGAGTTCTTTCACTGGGTGTAGCTGGTTCAGTTCATTATTGCTCTATTGAAATTGATTTGGTTCATCTCATTGTTGAAGAGGGCCACGTCCATCAGAATTGATCGTCATATAGTATTGTTGTTGAAGTATATAATGATCTCCTGGTCCTGCTCATTTCACTCAGCGTCAGTTGATGTAAGTCTCTCCAGGCCTTTCTGAAATCATCCTGTGGGTCATTTCTTATAGAACAATAATATTCCATAATATTATTATATTATATATATATTATATATTAATATCATATACCACAATTTATTCAGCCATCCTCCAATTGAGGGGCATCCACTCAGTTTCCAGTTTCTGGCCACTACAACGAGGGCTGCCACAAACATTCTTGCACATACAGGTCCCTTTCCCTTCTTTAAAATCTCTTTGGTATATAAGCCCAGTAGTAACACTGCTGGGTCAAAGAGTATGCACAGTTTGACAACTTTTTGAGAATAGTTCCAGATTGCTCTCCAGAATAGCTGGTCACAATTCCACCAACAATGTATCACTGTCCCAGCTTTCCCACATCCCCTCCAACATTGTGCATTATCTTTCCCTGTCATTCTAGCCAATCTTACAGGTATGTAGTCGTATCTCAAGAGTTGTCTTAATTTGCATTTCTCTGATTAATAATGACTTGGAGCATCTTTTCATATGGCTAGAAATAGTTTCAATTTCTTCATCTGAGAATTGCCTGTTCATATCCTTTGACCATTTATCAATTGGAGAATGGCTTGATTTCTTATAAATTAGAGTCAATTCTCTATATATTTTGGAAATGAGGCCTTTATCAGAATCTTTGACTATAAAAATGTTTTTCCAGTTTATTGTTTCCCTTCTAATCTTATCTGCATTAGTTTTGTTTATACAAAAACTTCAATTTAATATAATCAAAGTTTTCTATTTTGTGATCAATAATGATCTCTAGTTCTTCTTTGGGCATAAATTCATTCCTCTTCCACAGGTCTGAGAGGTAAAATATCCTATGTTTCTCTAATTTATTCATAATCTCATTATTTATGCCTAGGTCCTGAACTCATTGTGACCTGATCTTGGTGTACGGTGTTAAGTGTGGGTCATAATTAAGAAACATTTAACAAAACTCTGTGAGAGAACTTAAAATTTAAGGTATCTCCTCAGGATCACGTAGCCAATGTAAATGAGATAATAATCATGTCTATCATTAATATAGTACTCTACAGATTGAAAAGTATTTGATTGAAATATATAGGAATATCTATAACTTCAATTTGATATCAATTCTCAAAGAATATACATTTCAGAGAAGGTGTCAACCTGCATTATTATAGGGAATTTCCTTACCTAGGAATTCTTTTTATCAATGAACTCACAAGTCCAGTTCTTATCTCCTCTTTCTATATGATGAACACTGTCCTAGGTACTGTGGTAACAAGACAGAAATACATCAAAGTTCTTGAAGGACTTTATGTTGTACCCAATTGGGTAGGTGACAATAGGTACAAGGGTAAGAAAATTCAAAATATGTAAAAATGAAGTACAATGTTGTTTAAGAAAGGCTGAGAAATAGCAATAACAGAGAGTACCCAGATAGGCTTTGTGTAGAAAGTGGCCCTTATGTTGGACTATGAATTCCAACAGGTGGTGATGAGGAAGGAGAACATTTCAAGCATGGGGATAGATAGTCTGTATACAAAAACATTGAGTAGGGATAGAAACATTATGTACAAAGCATAGCAAGTACATCTCACAGCCCAAGTTCAGGTCAAAATTAAATCAGTCAAAAAGAAACAATAGAACCAAATGATGAACGATTTTAAATATTAAACAAAGTGTTAAATATTGTATCTTTATATCTTAATCCTTGAAGTTATACGGAGCTCTTGAATCGTTTTGCCTGGGAAAAGTCAGATTTTTACCTTTTGAAGAATAGTTTGTTGCTGGAGATAAGTGAGATGGGTGCCAGTGATTAAAGAGAGGATTGTTGTTTATCTTTTGTTCTTGAAGAGAACCATATTTTAAGCAAGTGAATTGAATTTAAATGAAGGAGGACTATGCAAAGTCACTAGTCTCATGGTGACCTTTTTGAGCTTTTGACAGGTTTCAGTTTGTCTGAGGTAACACATTCAGTAATTAAGGTAAAAATGAAGCAAAAAATAGTTTCTTTTGCCTAGTCCAAAAAAAAAAAAAAAAAAACCAAAACCCAAACCTTCCACTATTTGATATATTGTTGTTACTCTTCAGTCATCAAATTTGTCTGACTATGTGACCCTATTTGGAATTTTCTTGGCAAAGATACTAGAGCAGTTTGCCATTTCCCTTTAAATAATAATCTTACACACTTAAAACCTTTTACAATTTGGCTCCAACCTACTCTTTTAGGCTTATTCGATATTATTCCTCTATACATTTTCTGGTCTAGATAGCTAATCAGGATGTTTTTTTACTCACTTTGATGCATCTCCCATCTTTTCCTTTGCAACTCCCAAAAGATACTTCCTTCATTTCTTCCTCATGGAAATCTTTTTTTTTTTTTTCTTTAAAGTTCAATTTCCAAAGGTCTTATATGAGACCTTTCCTAATTTCTTGGCTGTTAGTGACCCCAGTTTTGTTGCATTTATATTGTGTATATTTGGCATAATTGATAGACAAACAATGCTAAACCATCAAGACCAAGGTTCAAGTCTTGCCTTTGATACACATAGGCTTTGTGATCTTGGACAAGTCAATTATTTTCTCAGTAGTCTCAGCAACTTTTTAAGGCTATATAAGTTGAAGAAAAGATGCAGTAGTAAACTTGGTAGTTTTCTACATCAATGAAATCACAAACATAGCCATATTCCTATATTTTGAATATATTTAGATATTTGCATATTTTCTATCTTGATAGAATGTAAACTTTCTGAGGACAAGGCTGTTTTTTATTTCCTCAGTGCTGATAACAGCTATTGCTATGTAGGAGCATAATAAATGCTTATTTATTGGTTTCTACTCCTAAAAATTTAGAACCATTTTATAGTTTTAAAATGCTACTATTTGGAAGGCAGGAAATAAATACATACAGCAAGAGTACATAAATAATTTTTTTAAAAAATCATAGACATTTTTGCTATGCCAGAAGGGGAAAAAAGTTTATTATTAGTCTCTAGGAAGACACAAAAGACTGTAAATGGAACCCCCAAAATGTCCCAAATAAAGAATCATATATATCAGTCTAATAGAGCTGAATATCCTTGGAAGGACAAAGTGATATTCACCTCTCCATTTTCCAGACTACCAATGGGGGCTTCACAATTCCCTTTGCATTGATGCTGAAAATGGTTCTGCCACATCTGGCCCCCATCCCAACATCTGGTATAATTGGTGGCTACTGAAGCAGGTCAAACTAGGATAGGCATCTTGTAGATATTGTCAGGTTCTGGGCAGAGATAGCCACCGCTCAGCAGCATGGGGGGGCACAAGGCTCACAGGGGCAAGGGCAACGCTGGATGTGTGTGGTCAGGTCCAGGTTCTCCAGGCATGGTTTGGGCTGGTCACAATTGAGCAGGAAGCATGAGGGCACACAGGGCTGAGGGATGTGGCAGGGAGGTGGGCAGCAGTCACAGCAGGTGGGCTCCAGCAGCCAAGTGGTATGTGGGCAGGTGCTAGGGAGGCAGACTCCACATCGGCAGCACTTGTCGGAAGAGCAGATGGTGGTGGCGGGTCCAGTGGGGACACTGCAGCAGCAGTCGTGGTAGCAAGACATGATGTTGGGAGTTTGTTTTCCTGCTTAGTAGGAAAGGAAAATGAGTATTTTTTGATGGTTTGAATGTCTGCTGTCTTTGTGGGGCTCTTATATATCCTCCCCAGCAAGGATTGGACCAATCCCAAGGCTTCTTTCCTTATTTTTGTTTTGTTTTGTTTTTTTTTCCTGGATCTATTATTTTGATTTGACATTTACATGCCAACAAAGAGTCTTTATTCTTGATAATTACATTTTATTGGAGTTCATTACTAAGTCTTAACTGATTCCTCTTTGCATTTGTCACTGGGAATCAAGGTTTACGAGATACATCAAAGAATTTGTCATTAGAGCAATTTACACAACCATCCTCACGAGAAACATTGCAAATGACACATGCATAGGGCATCTCAAACCTTCCCTAAAGTGCTATTTGTATTTTTTTTTTCTCTTAACACTGGCTATTGAGTGATGGGGGAATGAATTTGTCCTGTTTTCATAGAATTTTCTTTTAAAAATTATCATTCTGAAATCAACAAACCTCAACAAACTTTTCCTGTTTTCTTAAGAGCAGGAATGATTCTTGGTGACTTTCTTTACTTATGGAAAAAAGCTTGATTATGGAAATCTCTTCTATCTAGATTGGATCTGTCCAATTGCTGCCCTCCAATGTATACACTAATGAAGAATATTAAAAGGAAAATTGGACTATATCAAAGGAGATGATGAAAATAAGAGCAGTTTTTTTTATTGTGTGTATCTTGGGGTGAGGGTTGTAGAAATTGGGGCAAAATAAGAATTTTAGGTCATGTTTATATATAGTCAATTCACAGAATCTGTGAGACCTTAGAGCTGTGCCTCTGCAGCTTCTTGACAAAGAGGAAATGTCTAAAGACTCAGTGTGTCCAAATAACAGCACAAATAAAGAACAAAATTAAATGAATGAAAATCTATGAAGCAACTCACCTCTCCAAAGACTCCATCTGTATTTAGGAAGTACTCACCATAGAGCCTTATACATAGTAAGGATTGGATAAATGTTTAGTGAATTAGATTTAATGAAGATGAATAGATAATGCCTAAATAAATAAGTCAAGTTCAGAAAGAAGTCAGATGTGTGCCTTGTTTTGAACAGTTTTTTTGAATAATGTGTTAATCTATAAAATACCTACTGTATGACAGGCACTGTGCTAATTATTGGAGATGCGAAGGCCAAAAAATAAATATGAAACTGTCCCTATCCTTAAGGAGCTTTGGTTTTGACCTATGATAACAGTAAGGGATAGCATGGACACAGATAAGTCAATATGATATAAATTCATATAAATATACAAAATAATTTCAGTAGTGGAGAAAACATGAACAGCTTGGGGATGAGTGGGAATCATGTGAAAGATGTGGCTTTTAAACTGATTTATGAACAGCTAATTAGGAATTCATAACTATGTTTCATGATATATACAAAGACTTGGAATTTTTCATTGCATTGTATACTAGAGCACTTCCCTCTTTCATATGTCTAAGTTTCTCTGCAATGCAACAAATGTATTTATCAGCATCTACTGTGCTGGCAATGTAGTTAGGTGGTCAAATCAATTTAAGTTCAACTGTTTCCCCATGCTGTTTTGAAGGAAAGCTTTAGCAATTAGATATGCTGACACCATAATGTCATGGCAGAAATAACATTATTTTCTTTTTGTAAAATGGCACATTATATTAAAGACAACTATGTCATGATAATGCAACTGTCCACATTTAAAATGTAGAGGAATTATGCTTATTATCACATGCTGTAGGCTTTAAGGCACAAACATAAAAAGGCAAATATATAATCATGGCTTTATATATCCCTATCAGTTTTCATTTAATTCCCTGGGAATGTTTTATAAATAATAATTAATTTTCACCATGATTGTTCTTTCGTGGAGTTGAGTATAACTTTTCTTATTTTATAAGACTGGGACCTCAAGAGGTTAAAAAAAAACCTTGCCTGGGGAGACCTAGTGATTCATAGGTTAAAAGCTAAGAATAGGATTCACAAGACCAAACTTCCCTCTGTTGTGGTCTGAAAGGCAAGCAAAAAGTCTGCATCACTGATGGGAAGCATGATTTATACATTTTTATAAATAAACAAACAAAAATCCTTCCACACTTTCTGCTTTCTCCTTCAATCCCATGTTTATTTGTATGACAGATCAATTTTGGACAAAGGGGTAAATTTTGGGCTTTGTCCAAAGGTTAGGTGACCTTAACCATCATTTTGGCCTTGTACAGTGATCATTAATTCTCTCATTCTATGGCCCTTGAAGTTCCAGAGATAATTGTGGCTTGGAAAGACACAGACAATTCCCAGGTATAGGAAGCAAAAATAAGAAGCTGACACCATTGCTAACAGTGGTGTTATCCTAATTTATGCACAAACACCATGCTGGCTCCCAAGTAGATATACCATTAAGGTGGATGAAATAAAGAATATATCACATGGACTTGGCTCTTTTCAATAATGTCATGATTCACGGCAATTCCAATACAGTTGAAGGAAATTCCAATAGACTCGGGATGGAAAATGCCATCCGCATTCAGAAAGAGAACTATGAAAACTGAATGTGGATTGAAGTATAATTTTTTTCCTTGCTTATTTTTAAAATCTCATAGCTTTTTCCTTTTTGATCCGAATTTTCTTGCACAACGTGACAAATAGAGAAATATCTTTTAAAGAATCACACATATTTAACCTATATCAGATTGCTTTCTGCCATGAGGAGAGGAAAGAAGGGAGGAAGGAAGAAAAATTTTAAACAAAAAATTTTACAGAAATGAATTTTGAAAACTAATTTACATATATTTGGAAAAATAAAATGCTATTGGTTGGTTTAAAATATATCACATCAGGTGATACATAGTGGGTATTTAGTAAATTCTTATTTCCTTTCTTTTCCAAGAGAAACAATTTTTATGCTTCTTGCATCATAGTGCCAGAAGGAAATTTGAAGGTCATAAGTCCTTCATCATAGATTCACATCTAGTTTAACTTTCTCTTATTATAGATGAGGAAACTGAGGCCCATGGAACTAAAGTTCTTTGCTCAAAATCATAGATAAGAAATGGCAAAGACAAAATTTGAACCAAGGGTCTCTGGCTACAGATCCATCATTTTTTTCCATAGCACCAATGACATCTAGTCCAATGCTCCTATTTTTCATGAAAAGAACTTAAGTGTGATGGTTTGCCCAAGATCACCCAGAAAGCAGAGCCAGTATTTGAACTCAGGCCCATCAAATTCAAACTCAGTGTCTTTGCTATAGTACTTTGCTGTCATTGATTGGCTTTTGGTAGATGGCACTCAACTTGAAGGAAATTAGGTGGCATAGTGGATTGAACACTGGAGTTGGAAAAAAGAAGACTCATTTTCATGAGTTCCAATCATATCTCAGACATTTACTATCTGGGTAAGCCAGGTCAAATCACTTAATCCTGTTTGCATCTGTCTCCTCATCTGTAAAGTGATCTGGAGAAGAAAATGGCAAACTACTCCATTATCTTTGTCAAGAAAACCTCAAATGGGATCACAAAGAATCAGATATGACTGAAATAGCTCAACAATAAGAACAATCCAACTTGAAGATGACATAGAACATAATTATTTGTGATCAGTCCTGGACATGCTTTCACAGCATCTCCATAGCTTTTCGTTTCTGTTTTATGTTGATTCATTATCAATTTAGTTCTAATGTCTTCTGGTTATGACTTTGTCCATGGCCTAAGACTTAGTTGAGTGGAATGTGCATGTAACATTGTCAGGGGAGGGCCTTTAGGCAGACCCACTTGGTAGCTGAAGCAAGTGTATGAGATAGTATGAGAGATGGAGAAAATTTTTTATGATGAAATGACACTGTTCTAGCAGTCAGAGTTTCATCTTCCATCTAACCCGCCTCTTGGGAGCCACTGGAGTTCTCTATGTTGTAGAGTAAAGTCCTTTCTCCTGAGTTGGGGTTCAAGGACAATAGTTCATCACAATTCTGTTGGATCACATGGTATCCCCAGAGACAGACCTTTTTTAGTTCTTTTTGTATATGCCCAATTGAGTTTTTAAATGAATTATTTTGCTCTATTGAATTTTTTTCCATTTCCCTAATTTTTTTAGAGAGTTATTTTCTTTTTCCAATTCAGAAATCCTACTTTCCTGTGATTTTTTAACCTTTTCTAATTCACAGATTTTGTTTCCCTGCATCTCCTGTGAATTCTTTACTTTTTCCAACTCAAATTTCAGAATGTTGTTATTCTCTATTACAGCTTCTCTTTCCTTTTCCCATTTTTCTTCAAACTCTCTTAACTTTTTAATAGTCTCTTCTAGGAGAGAGTTATGTGATGGGGGAAAGGTATCATTCCCCTTTAGAGTGTTATCTACTGACTTTCTGCTGTTAACTTCCTTGGGGTTGGATACCCGCTCTTTCTCTGTGTAGAAGGAATCAATCATTCTCTTCAGCTTTTTACTCATTGTTAAAAAATCTTTGGGGGTCTGCCCTTAGGGTAAGAAGTTTATTTACTTATTTACCAGCTTCCTCCCAGACTGGATGGATGCAGCAGCTCCTGTGCCTGAGCTAAGAGAGAGCTTTGGGAGAGAGTTTCCCTCCCCCTCCCCGGAAATGCCTCAGAAATGATACGGCTGAGCTGTGAGGGTTGCCCAGTGAAGGACCCCACTGTGTGTCCTAGTGACTTCCTTGAGGTTTAAGACTGAACAGTAAAAGCGACACAAAGCCCAGCCAATACGTCCCATGGGGCATGGATATCAGCAGCTGATGTGAAAAGCCCCTGCGCTCAGACTGGAAGTGTCTGCCCAGAAACCGTGGTCCCTACTTCAAAGGTTCTGCTTCTCTGGGAATTCCACTGGGCTGGTAAAGTTCCACAGCCTCAGGCTAAGCCTGGCACTATGTGGATTAGATGTTGCCTCAGGCTGTGTCCCTGCTGTTCAAGCCACAGACCTTTTTTTGGACTTCCTGTGGTTTAATTAAGATTTGTTCAGTAGTTTTTTAGTAATGTCTGACTCTTTGGAACTCCATTTGAAATGTTTTTGACAAAGATGCTAGAATGGTTTGCCATTTCCTAATCCAGTTCATTTTACAGATGAGGAAACTGAGGCAAATAGGTTTAAGTGTCTAAAGTCACATAGCTAGTGAGTCTCAAATTTGAATGCAGGTCTTCCTGACTCTAAGTTTGGCCCTCTGTCCACTGTTTGTTTATTTTAGTAGTCCCAAAGTCTTAGTAGATGCTTAATGAATATTGGCTGATAAATTATTTTAACCTATGCCACTCTGGTAATGGGAACCTATCTTGATTCCAATTCTTCTTTATAAAAAAACACAGAAAATTCTGAAATAAATACTTGAGAAATCAAGTTTATTTGGAAATTCATAAGGAAACCCTAGCCTTGACAAAAGTATTCAGGACAGGAAAGGCAACTTAAGGAACAAATTGACAAAAAAAAAAAAAAAAAAGCATAGTCTGAAGTCTCAAGAATTCCAATATTTTGGATACAACTAGCCAATGAAATAGCTTATCATTCATATTCCTCTAAATTGCCAAAAGAGACAATTTGTTTTCCTTTCCATCAATGATAAAAGTGTTCTTTGCCATATCTGCCCCCCATCCTAATATCTGGTGATATTTGTTGAGGCTATTGAAGCAGATCAAAATAGGATAGATATCACATAGCTCTTGTTAGGCTGGGCAGAGATAGCCACCGCTCAGCAGCATGGGGGGGCACAAGGCTCACAGGGGCAAGGGCAACGCTGGATGTGTGTGGTCAGGTCCAGGTTCTCCAGGCATGGTTTGGGCTGGTCACAATTGAGCAGGAAGCATGAGGGCACACAGGGTTGAGGGATGTGGCAGGGAGGTGGGCAGCAGTCACAGCAGGTGGGCTCCAGCAGCCAAGTGGTATGTGGGCAGGTGCTAGGGAGGCAGACTCCACATCGGCAGCACTTGTCGGAAGAGCAGATGGTGGTGGCGGGTCCAGTGGGGACACTGCAGCAGCAGTCGTGGTAGCAAGACATGATGTTGGGAGTTTGTTTTCCTGCTTAGTAGGAAAGGAAGATGAGTATTTTTTGATGATTTGAATGTCTTCTCTCTTATATACTCTTCCCCCAGTGGGTGTTGGCCCAGGACAAAGATTTCCTGCCCAATTTTCTGTCTATGTCACCTCCTTTCCATGAGTGTTTGGTATTTAGTTTGGTATTTAGTTATCCATGAAGATTTCTGAGTCCTATTAGGTTAATCATATTTACTTTGCAATAGTCAAATTCATTGTCCAGGAAATTTTCCTATAGAGTTCATCTTCAAAGGGACTTGTCATCATAGTCCTCATCACCAATGATTGGTCACTGGTTAAGGTTACAAATCAGCAAAATCTATGACATCAAATAATTTCTTTGTGTCTTTTCCTCTTGGTTCTAAATATGATCTGTGTCTGATGAGACCATAACCTTCAATAAAATTAAAGATCTGAGATGAATCATTCTCATGTGTTGCTTTTCCTTACTGAGAGATGTAACAACATCAGCAACAATAGTAGCTAGTGCTTATGAAGCACTTTAAAATTTTCAAAGTGAGTTATATGTATTTTCTCATCTCAATGCATCAAGGATGGGAAGAAGTTTCTAGAATCTTGCCTTTTAAAAATATATTCTTCCCTATTCTAGTAGACATATCTGACAACTGAATAAATTTCCTATAAATTAGGTTAAAGTTGATTGCTTTGGGAATCTCACCATTTGAGCTCTTCAAAAGGAAATGAGATACTGAGTCATAGTCTGACTCTATAACTACCCTCATTTCTGTTAGTTGAATTTTTAAATGATTTTGTTTGAAACCAGTTTTCCACGTCATTTCCCATCCACAACTACCAAACTGTCCCATCTGTACTCCCTCCACTATCCCCTTCAGACTACCACCACTAGATACCCTGCAACCACTCTGGGTTTCCATAGATGAGCTTTCACCTAATTTTACCTGGAATTAGAGTTCTTATATTCTGATCACTTTTTCCAAACATCTTTTCCAACTCCACCTTTATGTATTTTCTCTCTCCTACTAAAATGTACTGGGCAGTTAGGTGGTGCAGTGGATAGCATACTGGGTCTGGAATCATAAAGACTCATTTTACTTTGTTTAAATCTAACCTCAGACACTTACTAGTTATGTGACTCTGAGCAAGTCATTTAGCCCTGTTTGCCTCAGTTTCCTCATCTGTAAAATAGGCCAGAGAAGGAAATGGCATAGACATAACTTCCAAAAGGATTATAAAAACATGGACATGAGTGAAAAATGGCTGAGCAACAACAATAACAACAACAACAACAAAAATAACCCTGGAATGTAAACTTTTGAGGGCAGAGACAGTCTTGCTTCTTTTATTTGTATCACAATATTGGACATAACTACCCCTTACTATGCTGCTCCTTCTTTGTTCCTCTCTATCACTTTGTCTTTGTGTCTCTTTTTTCTTTTCTTTCTCCCGTAATGAATGATTACTTGTTGAGTATATTGCCAAAGGAGGTCTTTGCTCCCTACTGGCATGGGCTGATAAAATTTAAAAAAATGTCCCCCAAAAATCTTATGGGGACTGACCGGTTTTCTGCTCTTAAACTTTCTCTAGAACACAGTGAAGAGAATAGTTTTGATTTAGAGATAGAAGAAGCTTGAGAAGTCATCTAATCAAACCTTTCATTTCACAGATATAGAAATGAAGTGACTTGTCTAAGGTCACACAAAGAATAACTTACAGAGTCAAAGTTTGAAGCCACTCTAAATAAAATGCCCTTAATTTTTAAAAATCTGTTTTATTTAAAGTTTTGAGTTCCAAATTCTAGTCATCCATCCATCTCTCCCCTCTCTCCTTGATAAGTAAGCAATCAGATATAGATTATACATGTACAATTATGTAAAAATTTTCTGTATTGGTCATCTTGTACAAGAAGACTATAATAAAAGCAAAAAAGAGAAACAAAGTGAAAAATATCATGCTTCAATATGTTGAAAATAAATATTAGTTCTTTCTTTGGAGGTAGATAGTAAGGTTCATCATTAATCCTTTGGAGTTATTTCAAATTTCATTTGGAGCATATGTGTTTATTTTTAAATTTTATTATTTTATTAAAGCTTTTTATTTACAAAACAAATGCATGGGTAATTTTTCAAAACTGAACCTTGGAAAACCTTGTGTTTCAGATTTTCCCCTTCTTCCCCCTACCCCTTTCTCTAGATGGTAGGTAATCCAATACATGTTAAATATGTTGAAATATATTTTAAATCCAATATACATATACATATTTATGCAGTTATCTTGCTGCACAAGAAAAATCAGATCAAGAAGGGAAAAAGACTGAGAAAGAAAACAAAATGCAAGCAAACAACAACAGAAAAAGTGAAAATACTATGTCGTGGTCCACAATCAGTTCCCTCAGTCCTCTCTCTGGGTATAGATGGGTCTCTCAATCACAAGGTCATTGAAAATTATTTGAATCATCTCATTGTTGGAAAGAGCCATATCCATCAGAATTGATCATTGTATAATCTTGCTCTTGCCATATACAATGATCTCCTCGTTCTGCTCATTTCACTTAGCATCAATTCATGTACGTCTCCCCAGGCCTTTCTAAAATCATCCTGCTGATCTGTTCTTATGGAACAATAATGTTCCATAACATTCATAACATTATTCAGCCATTCTCCAACTGATGGGCATCCACTCATTTTCCAGTTTCTGGACACTACAAAAAGGGCTGCCATAAACATTTTTGCACATAGGGGTCCCTTTCCCTCCTTTAAGATCTCTTTTGGATATAAGCCCAGTAGAAACTGCAGGATCAAGGGGTATGCACAGTTTTATAGCTTTTTGAACATAGTTCCAAATTGCTCTCCAGAATGGTTGGTTGCATTCACAATTCCACCAGCAATGTATTTGTGTCCCAGTATTCCCACATCCCCTCCAACATTCATCATTCTCTTTTCCTGTCATCTTAGCCAATCTGAGAGGTATGTAGTGGTATCTCAGAGCTGTCTCAATTTACATTTCTCTGATCAATAGTGATTTAGAGGTACATATATGTTTAATATTGGTATGACTTCATTTTTATAGTATCTTTCAGAAGGATGTAGTTTCCTTCTTTAGCTTTTAATTAGATCTATTTTTTGCTTATGCTTTTTCTGAGATCAGTATTACTATTCCTGCTTTCTTTGATTCTGCTGAGGCATAATGTATTCTGCTCTATCCTCTTAACTTTACCCTGCGTATAAGTAACTTTTGTCCATTACAACTTACTTTTGACAACACTTTTCAAGCTTTTAACAGTGGTGATACTTTAAAAATATATACAGTTTACATAAAAGGAGAAAGACCTTCATTTACTGTGGTTTATTGGAGAGAAAGTGTTACTGGATTTCACTGAATGACTGCATGGTATTTTTTTCAGTCTTACTCTTTCCCATGGTAACTATTACTTCTTTGAGTTGAGTTTTACTCAGGCACTTATCAGATATGTTACCTTGGTAAAATTGGTTTCACTCCTTGCACTTCAGTTTCTTGATGATTTCTGAGATTCTATGAATATTAGGATAACAAGTCATTTATAAGAAAGCATCTAAAAACACTGGATCAAGGTATAAATGACAAGAATCGTGTTTACTATGACTTAAAACTATGGATTCCAGTTGGTACATGAAAAAGATGTGTCAGTGAGAAGTATTGTAAACTAGGGCATATTCCTCTTTGTGCCTCTACTATCCAGTGTCATTTGATAGTTTCAGGTATGCATCTCCCTTGTAACTATAGATTATAAATTCCTGGAGGATAAATTCATTTCTAAATGTCCTACAGTACTACTGTACACATGGAGATACTTCAATAAATATTGAGTGACTTTTTTGGTTAAAAAATCTATCATTTATATATTGTTTTGAGATTTACAAATATTTTTCCTTATTTGATCCTCACAACACTATGCAGGAGATGCTATAATTATGCCTGTTTTATAGATGGGGAAATTGAAACAGGCAGAAGTTAAATGACTTGCCCAGGATCACTCAGGTACCCTATATCCGGGGTCAGATTTGAATTGAAGTTTTCTGGATTCCAGGGTAGCACTTCATCTACTAAAACACAAGCTGCCTCCCAGATATTCCAAGGGTACTGACTGCTTGGTAGTAGTTTTATGAGAACATAAGGGAAATAAAATAATCTAACTTGATCACATGCAGATAGAAAGAGTGACTAAATTAATTTCAAAGAGATTTAATGTTCTTAACTTTAAAAATATTACCAATAAGCACAAGTAATTTTTATTTTAAGCATAATGTACATTGTTTGGTTGTTAAAGATTTAAATATCCCCATTTATTATTTCTTGAAATTTAAAAATGATTTTCTTTGAAATCAAAATTGAAGATTTATAAATAAAAATGGAAAATGTGTGATTCCCAAAAAATTTCTTAACTTTTTTTTCCTCTTTATTCTTCCCTCCCTTTTCCTTTCTTTTCTCCCCTTCCCTCCTCCTTTGTTGCATAGCAAGTTAGGGACAACCAATAAATAAACTTATTCCTTTGGAATTCCCATGATATCAAAAGAACTAAAAAAAGGGCTCCTAATATTGGTGGACTTATGGGGAAACACAGAAAAGAGATGCACAAGATTCAGTATTGGAGGGAGTGCCCACATTAATGAGATTATACATTCAATGGAATTTTAGATTGTTACAGATAATTCTTTTCCTCTGCCTTCTTTCCTAACAAAAGTACCATACTTTAAACAAAGTATTGGTAGGCAAAACAAGCCAAAAGTTGACAATGTATGGCTCATTCTGCACCTGTAATCCATCACTTCTTTGCCGAGGAGAAGAAAACATATTTCGCTTTTGTGCTCTGGAGTACATGAGACAATGATTTCTTCTTAAAATAATTTAGTTCACAGGGATCATCCTCCCTTTTTTTTCTTTTGAAAAGTTTTATTGATAAGAACAAAATAGCCCTTCCTCTGAGTAATAGAATGTTCTTCAGATTTTAAATGATATAAGTAACTTGGTTGTTGGAGATGGTAGAAAAAAAGTGAACATTAAATGCATAAATGTTGAATTTACAATTTTAAATAATTCTTAATTTTTGAAATAAACATTTTTAGGATTTTCAAATCTGAAGGAATTATGGTGTTGGTTTAAGGTGCAACATTTTTACTGATGTCGTCAGAAAATGTAGTTCTGCTGAGCATATTTATGGAAGTATGATGCCCAGGTTAATAGGCTTTGGATAATTATGGCTTAGAATGATGAGGCAACACATAGTTTGGAAGGCATGGGTGTTTATTTACTTTTTAAATATGGGAGACATTTTTAATTTTTAAATTTATTTTTTCAAGAAAGCATTTATCTTTTCTCCTTTGCACCTCTCCCAGATATCCCCACCCAAAAAAATCTTGTAATAACCATCAATAGTCATATTCTTAGAGATACTTTTCATTTCTCTTTTCAGATATTTTAAAGAATCTTCAGAAAATTTCATAAATGTTAATGTCCAAGTACTGAGCAGTTTTTTTTTTTTGAGGGGATTCAATTATTTGCTAAATTGCCCTCAACAGAAGTCAAGGGATTACAGAGTCATGTTGGCAGACTGATGAATGCCATAGTATTCCTTAAAAAAAGTCTATCTAGCAGCAAGATGGTTCACATTCACAGGGTTGAATGCATGTGGTCACTGAGATGCCACAGAGGTTGGGGGTTGGATGGCAGGAGTTCAACAGCCAGCATGTTGGCACATAAGAATCGGGCACACAGGGGGGCACACAGGAGGAAGGGCAGCAATCACAGCAGACAGGCTGGAGAAGGCTGATCTCATGGGGGCAGGTGCTGGGCAGGCAGACTCCACACCGGCAGCATTTGTCTGAAGAGCAGATGGTGGTGGCTGGACCTGTGGGGACACTGTAGCAGCAGCCCTGGAGACAACTTCCATTACAAGACATAGTATCTTCTTCTTAAGCAGCAAAGGAAAACTATGGCTAGGAAGTAAGATCAGCAAACTTGGACAGGTGCTCCTATGCTGAAGTGGCCTCTGAATCTTTTATATACCTTCCTTACCCTCTGAACTTTTCCTCAAAACTTAAGGATTCTTCCCTGTTGTTGTTTGTTTCTTTTCCCACGTGCATAACTTGTTAGTTTATTTTTTTTTCTGGGAGGCTTAAAAGCATGTTGCTACAAATAGGACTCAATACAATACTGTAAATGAGGCATGAGGTTTAAAAAATGGAATTACTTTACCTGATGGAATTAGCTTAGTGAATTTGGACCTTTTATTTTACTTTTCTGTCATCTGTAACATGTGGAGGGCAAACCCATTTTATAGAAGGGAAAACAAACCTTGAGAGGTTAAATGACTTGCTTTGGTCATAGAGGTATTTAAGCTGAGGTACATGAAACCCCTTGGTGTCTTTGGATAGATTTCAAGGGGTCCAAGAACTTGATAAGGAAAAAAAATACATCTTTTTGTTATATGCTTTTCTTTGCAATCCTATGTATTTTATACCTTTAGAAATTATTATTAAAAATTAGTAAAAGTTTACTTCCAGAAGGGTACATAACACCAAAAGATTAGGAAACCCTGGAACCCGATGATCTCTAAGATCCCTTTTAGCTCCAAGGTCTTATCAGGAGGGATGGTGAGCTTCAGTGTCAGTTTCCTCATTTAGAAATAGAGTTGGACAAAATAGTCCACAAAGACTCTTAGAACTCTAAAATCCTATAACTATAATATCTCCATGAAAAAAAAGATTTTTCTAATCTGAAAAAAAAGGATTGCTCAGATGAGCAAGCTTATAATTTTATTGGTATCTAGAACGTAGATATCTAGACTATTAGCCTAATGAATTATTGAAAAAAGCATTGAATAGGTGTTACCTACATGCTAAACACTGAAGTAAACCCTTGGGAAACAATGGGAAAAGTGGGAAATCTCTTCTCTCTAAGAGCTCTCACATTCTAACAATTAAGTTACAATTGAGTTTTAGGTTTAGTTTTAATTTTATTTAGGGAGATCTGAGTTTAAATCTGGCCTCAGACACTTATTAGCTATGTGACCCAGGCAAATCACTTCACCTCTTTGCCTCAGTTTCTTCATCTGTAAAATGACCTAGAGAAGAAAAAGGAAATTACTTCAGTATCTTTGCCAAGAAACTATAAATGGGGTCATCAAGAGTTAGATGTGATTGAAATAACTCAACAACCACAACAATAGCAATAGTTCTCTCTCACAACCTGAATTCTAGAGAGAGCATGTTAGAGGATTCCTCACTTTTTGCCCGGGCCCTGCCACTCATTTGTTCTGTGACTTTGGAAATGCCTCTTTATCTCTCTGGTTCTTAGTCTCTTCCAAGGGAGAATGAGAGGATTGGGAAATGATGTCATCTGATCACTGATAGTTTTGCATAGACAGAACAGGCAAGGCCCTAGGCCATTCTCTAAAACCTTAAGTTACAGAGGAGTTGTTGATATGCTTCAGTGGAGGAATGTGTGTACACGAGGGAGATCCCCCACGCTGATGAAATCATTGACCCAGACAAAAACAAAAATTGTTTTTATAATTCACCCTCATAAAACTACATAAAATGAAGAGGTAGGAGAATAACAAGTATTCTAGTTCATCTTGATAAAATGGAAGTTGGGAAAGAACTTTAGACTTCTTAAGTCCTCATAGTTCAATCATTATGCAACTTACTTTGGCATGAAAAGAAACATATTGATGTTATCTCTTTATAGCTTAATTAAATATGAAATATTTAAAATCTTTTTATAAAGAAAATGAATTTTGATGTTTCAGAAACTTCTGGGTTTTTTTCCTTTGAAACCTTTTTTGCCCATTGGATATACTGATGATGAATGTGTTAGTTTTTTTTTTTTTTTTTTTTTTAAACCAGATTCCTTTAAAATAATTTTTTTAAAAATATTATTTGTTTATAGGGGATGGATCTTTATGTAGAAAAGTGAAGATTAAAAGATGATATAAGAGCCAAAATTATTAATACAATTTAAAATTTAAAAAATAAAAATTTTACTTACATTTAATTTTTAAAGACTCATTCTAGTCCTTTAGTTAATATAAATAACTTGGCATTTAGAATCCTCAGCACTTATAGGACCAATCAATTAACTACATGTCCAGAATTGTCAATCCCCTGTAATTAACACAAAGACCACTTTTTTTCATAATTGAAGACAAAATAGAACCCTGTTTCATGAATTTATAGATTTCCCTTCCCTCTTCTCAAAATTTGTTTGGTCTTTAGCTAGAGCATGTAGTCTGAATGACTGAGAATGAATGTCAAGATTAAGATGAGGGCTTCTAGGTAAATACTAAGGATACAATGTGAAGGATATTAAGGAATGGTATTAAATAGTGTACTCCTTGAATAAGAAAGGAAATATATTGATGACATTTCTCCCTAACTGTGCCTTCTTTGCTTTGATAGTTAATATTATATTACCTTAGTTCTGGTATCCATGAGGCAACTAGGAAGCATAGAAGAGTGGCCAGATTAGAAATCAGGAAAAACTGACTGGGCTCGTATCCTAGCTATAGGGCCTTGGGGAATTCTTTTACTTCTCCAACCCTCAGTTTTCTCACCTATGAAAGGGGTACAATAATGGCACCTCTCTTCCAGGGTTGTTGTAGGATCAAAGGAAATATGATTTGTGAAGCATTTTTCAAATCTTAAAGTCTTATATAAATATTAGCCATTATTATTATCACAATAAACAATGATGATAGATTTTTAACTGATCATATTGTTTCTAATCACTACCTTTTCTACACATAGTTTTGACAAATTAATTTTCCCAAAGTGTGAGTCCAGTAACAGTAACTGACTTACTCACTTAATATATATTCCATGTGAGTCTCTTTGAAGGAGATACTATGGGAATTATTATTCCCTTTTTTTAGAAGAGGAAACCAAAGAAATTGTGATTTTCTTATAATTACACAGCTAATGGAGGCAGGTAGATGGCTCTGTGGGTCTAGAGTCAGGTAGACCTGAGTTCTAATCCAGCTTTAGATACTTGCTAGCCATGTGACCCTGGACAAGCCATTTAACTTCCATTTACTTCAGTTCACTGGAGAAGGAGATGGCAAACCACTCCAACATCTTTGCCAAGAAAACCTTATGGATAACATTGGTCCATTGTGTCATTAAGAGTTGGACACAACAAATGAACAATTTTCACATGAAGAAATTGAAACCATTTCTAGTTATATGAAAAGGTTCTCTAAATCACTATTGATTAGAGAAATGCAAATTAAGACAACTCTGAGATACCACTACCCACCTCTCAGATTGGCTAAGATGACAGAAAAAGATAATGACGAATGTTGGAGGGGATGTGGGAATACTGGGACACTAATACATTGTTGGTGGAATTATGAATTGATCTAACCATTCTAGAGAGCAGTTTGAAACTATGCCCAAAAAGCTATCAAACTGTGTATACCCTTTAACTCAGCAGTGTTTCTACTGTACCTACATCCTAAAGAGATCTTAAAGGAGGGAAAGGGTATCCACATGTGCAAGAATGTTTGTGGCAGCCCTTTTTGTAGTGGTAAGAAACTGGAAACTGAGTGGATGTCCATCAATTGGGGAATGGCTGAATAAATTATGCTATATGAATGTTATGGAATGTTATTGTTTTATAAGAAATGACCAGCAGGATGATTTTAGAGAAGCCTGGAGGGACTTATATGAACTGATGCTAAATGAAATGAGCAGAACCGTGAGATCATTGTAAACGGCAATAATATTATACAACGATTAATTCTGATGGACATGACTCTTTCCAATAATGAGATGATTGAGGCCAGTTCCAATGATCTTGTAATTACAAGAGCCATTTACACCCAGATAGAGGACTGTTGGGACTCAGTGTGGATTACAACATAACATTCTCACTCTTTTTGTTGTTGTTCGCTTGATCTGATTTTTCTTATACAGTAAGATAATTGTATAAATATGTTTACATATATTGCTTTTAACATATATTTTAACATGTATAACATATATTGGATTGCTTGCCATCTAGGGGAGGGGATGGGGAGAAGGAGGGGAAAATTTGGAACACAAAGCTATGAAAGGGTCAATGTTGAAAAATTATCCATGCATATGTTTTGAAAATAAAAGGCTTTAAGAAAAAAGAGTTGTATACAACTCAACAATGACAACAATACAACTAATAAATTCTAAGGGTGGGCTTCGAACAAATGTTTTCTGATTTTAAGTTTATTGTACTTACCTACCATACCATGATGCCTCTCTAATCATGGAACATAAAGATTGTATGGATCATTTCATCAAACTTTTTCCTTTCACAAAAGAAAGTATCAGAGAGATTAAGTTACTTGCCCTGAATTCAAATTCTAGCTTTGCTATTTACTCCCTGTATGGTAATGAAGACTTAACATGTCTGGGCTTCAATTTCCTTATTAATAAAATGAAAGTGTTGGACTAGATAACCTCTAAGATTCCTGATCTATTATCATGGGCCTTCAGTGTCCTGCAGGTTAAAATCTAAATTCTTCAATTTGACATTCAAGAATTTTATTGTCTGTCCCTCTTCTACTTTTCTATTTTTTATCCCATACTACTCCTCTTATATTCACTTATGATTCAACTGGATGAAATAACACACCTTACCCATTTCTTATTTCCTTCCCTTTCTTTAGAATATGTCTTTTGAACTGTCAAACATTAAAACTTGACTGCAGAAAGTACAACTCTAATAAGATGGCCAGGTTATTTAAATGCCAAAAGTGCATTTGCCTCAAAATATTATGTTATGAAGAACTCATACAAGGCAAGTGCTCATGTGAAAGTCAAAAGAAGTGGTACAAAGACATTTTCAAAGCCTCGCTGAAAAACTTTGTAATTGATTATGAGACATGGGAAACATTAGCACAGGACTGCCCAGTATCACACTCCCTTATCAAAGAAAATACTGTGCTCTATGAGAAAAGCTGAATTCTAATAGCTCAAAACAATCCTGAAATGCACAAAATTAGAGACATCTTACCTCCAAATGTTCATGTAGACTATTTGTGCCAGATCTGCGGTAGAGATTCTTGAGCTCATAATGGTCTGATCAGTTATAATCAGACACACTGTACCTTGACTCCACCATGGTGAATTCATTTTAGTCTTTTTCAAGATAGAAAGACAACAACCAACTAAACAAACAAACAAATATGCCTGCCATATTTGCCTGCCACAACCTTGGTGGAGATGTCATCATCTCATTCCTGGACTATTGCAATAGCTCACTGGTTGATCTCCTTGTCCTAAGTCTCTTTACACACCAGACAACACTAAACTCACTTAACCAATTGATCTTTTTAAAGCACAAGTCTGACCATGTCATCCTCCTATTTAGTAAACTCTGATTTCATTTCTTACAGAATCAAATATATAATCCTTGATTGGCTTTTAACAGCCTTTATAACCTGCTCCCTTCCTACATTTCCAGTCATTTTGCAAATTACGTATCTCCCCTACCCTAATACCACCATAGTATTCTGAGATTCAGAGACACTGGCCTTCCTGCTATTCCTCACAGATTCATATCTAGACTCTGGATGTTTTCACTGGTTCTCCTGTACCTTGGTTCACCCTCCTCCTGGTTTCCCCTAGCATCCTCAGGTTTCAACTAATGCTTATCTATTAAAATAATCCTTTTTCAGTCCTCCTTAATCTTAGTGCCTTTCTTCTAAGTTGTCTTCAACTTACTCTGTTTATATCTTACTTATATATGGTGATTTACACCTTTTCTCTCTCAGTATGAGGTAATATGAGCTCCCTCATAGTATGAGCTCCTTGAGTATGGGAACTGTCTTTTACCATCATCTAGTAAATAGTGGCACTTAATAAATGCTTTTTGACTCAACGGACAAATAGAATTTCATTAGCTCACAGTTTGCTTGGTGAAATTCAATTAATTCAACTTAGTTCAAGCAAATTTAACTGAATAATCTTTTATTATGTGCCTGGAACATTTAAACATGTGAAATTCAGGGGCTAAACTACACAATAATGAATTAACACCTGTGGAGGGCATGCAAAGAGTTGTCCAGCATCTGAGTTATATATTCTACTTTTTTTTAAGAAGAAACATTAAACTAAATGAAAAGTCACAACAGTTATATTTGCTAAGCCAGGAAGTTTAAGTTTATTAGCCCATGAACAGAAGAATTTTGTTCATATACCACCCCAAAGCAGTAAGATAGCATTAGAGAGAGACAGATCTCCCAACCTCCCTTGAATATGGAAGGATGGATAGATACTCTGTGGAGTGAAGAAATTGGACAGTTTCACAGAAATATTGTCCAAGGATTTGGAAGTTGATTCTTCACAAATCCTTTCACAGGAAGCAGGCAGAGGGTAACGTCAGAAGGCGGGGAATACTTTGGGGTCCAGACAACCTTGTCACTAGAGAGAGGAGTCTTAGATTAGCAGCATGGCTCGCACACTCGCTCCTGCTCACAGCCAGGCTGAGTGTAGGTGGTCAGGTTGATTCCACACAGTCCAGGTCTGGGATGGCAGGAGTTCAGCAGCCAGCAAGATGCCACATAGGGATCAGGCATGCAGCAAGGAGGGGGGCAGCAGTCACAGCAGATGGGCTGGAGAAGGCTGATCTCATGGGGGCAGGTGCTGGGCAGGCAGACTCCACATCGGCAGCATTTGTCTGAAGAGCAATGGTTGTGGCTGGACCAGTGGGGACGCTGCAGCAGCAGTCATGTAGGCAAGTTCCACAGCAAGACATGATGTGAGTAGCTTTAGCTTGTTTTTTTAGTGAATGTAGAAAGGAAGATTTTTCAAATCTGATGGTTTACCATCTCTCAGCCACCCTTATATACTCAGTCTAGTGGGTGTTGGCTCATGATAATTTGTCAATTTCCATTAAAAAAAACACCTCATTATTTAGATGATTATTTCGTAGGAAGTATTCCTCATCTCATAAAAAAAGTGATTGGCTTGTTTGGTTGCCAGATTAAGATTCTTTCCAAAAGCTCTTTGTCACTACAAAGAAGAACTCATTTTCATGTTCAAAGGCAAAAGTCATTATCTTCTAATCATCATCCATCATTAAAGATGACTTGGTATGCAGCCTTCATCATATGTTTTTGACGTATTGTTCCATTAGCAGCAAACATATCCCCTGTGGTCTGTTTTTTCTCCTTTTTTGTTAAATAAATGGTAGAATTTTAGATTAAGTTATTTGTGAGGGGGGAAAAGTTATATGGCCTTTGGAGAAGTGAATAATTTGATTTTCAGAATTATGGGAATAGGCTCTTAAGGAAAGGGCTAGACAATCTGTACCATAAAGAGGCATTACTGAAACCCTTTTTTAAAAAATTACAGAGAACAGAAACTTAGAAAGAAGTAAAGACAAGCAAAACAGCTTTGAAAACTATTCTTTCTACTATATAGAAATGCTGATTTTATTTAATCTTTGTTAAGTTCAGAATAAAAATAAATTTTTAAAAATAGTGAAAAGATCAAATAATTTAAAATAAACAAAAAACCCCCCAAACCCCACTAAATTTTCAGGAAATAGTAGGAGAAAAATCTATACTAGTAACTATAAGTAATCTATATTGGTGATTATAAGCAAGTTGCAGAAATCTATATCTAGGAGTAATAATAAGAAACAAGCAAGTTGCAAACTGGGTGGCGTTTTTCAGGATCCGGGATCCAAATTTAGAGTAATATAACTTTGGCTCATAGGGGAAAGCTAGTTTTCTGTATCTTCCCCACCTCCCTTAAGGAGTTAATTAGCAGATCATTTACTTGAGTGAAAGTATAAAAGACAGGAGATTGATAAGTGTGATGTTTCCTGAATATTTTTTAAAAAGAGGAAAATAGCCTGAGAAATCATTGCAAAATACCACATCTTTTCTATATGAGGAATCTCTGCTTTAGAGAGATTTTTTAAAAGCATGCATACTATTTCCTCTTTGTAATTGAAATATAATACAGGCATATATATGCATCCACATGTATGCACACATGCCTGCACACACACACACACACACACACACACACACACACACACGATTCCTTAGTTGGGAAAGGGGACTGAGGCTAAATGTATGTCAATGGATAAACTGACCAAAGCATTTTGAATTAAAGCAGTAAACTGCCAAGCATTCCAACTCTACCACAGAGAGCACAACTCCATTGGGTTGGCCACATTGTTCAACTGTCAAATGTATGCTTTTCAAAAAGTTTATTTTATGGAGAACTCACACATAGTAAACACTCGTAAGGTGGTCAGAAAAAAAAATGATACAAGGACACTTTAAAGGTCTCTTTTAACAACTTAAGAATTGATTGTATGACATGGGAGACACTTGGACAGGACTGCCCAACGTGACAGCCCCTCATCAGAGAAGGTGCTGTGTTCTATGAACAAAGTAGAATTGAAATAGCTCAGAAGATGTATACAATCAGATATCAGAGACCATTTATTCTAGTCTGCTCATTTTACAGATGAAGAGTCTGTGAACCAGGGACTTATCCAGGGTCAATCAAGTTGGAAGTATCAGAGTCAGGATTTAAAAACAGGTCCTCTTTGAAACTAGTGTTCTTTACACTATATATAAATATATATATATATATATATACACACACACACACACATATATATATATATATATATATATATATATATATATATATATATATATATATATATATATATATATATAATATGTCATGTTTCCTATCAGTTGATCAGCCAGACAATTAAATATTGTTGAGCACCTCCTATGTGTCTATGCTAGATATTGAGGCTATGAAGAGCAAAATGTCTCTATCCTTAAGAAGTTTACATTCTATCAGGAGAAATAATGTGTAGATCTATGTTATTGTTGATTGGTCATTCAATCATGTCCAACTCTTTGTGATCTTATATAGATTTTTCCTAGCAAAGAGTCCATTGGACTGCAGTGGTTTACCATTTCCTTCCCTAGTAGATTAAGGAAAACGAAGTTTAATGTCTTGTCCAGGATCACATAGCTAAAGAATGTCTTAGGCTGGTTTTGGACTTAGGTCTTCCTCCCTCCAGGTTGATCATTCTATCCACTGAGTTACATAGTTGCTTCCATATAGACACACACATACATACATCTATTTATCTATCTACCGATCTATCTACACATGTATAAGTATAACAAAAAATAAATATATCAAATATATGCAAAATATAGGTAATTTGGGAGGGGGGGAGAATAAAGTCCTTCCCTCTTCAGTCAGTCTTACATGAGATTATGTAGAATGTGCAAAGTGCTTTATAAATTTTGAAAAAAACATACTACAAATATTGTTTCTTATCATTGTTACCATTAACATTTTTTTTTTTCATTTTCTGGATTGGTTGCAATGCTTCCCTGTGAAATGTCACTTCTAGCTGAACATCTGATAATATTAACTTTTTTTTTTCAATAAAATTTCCTGCCCTACCAAACAATCAAAATTTGAATTGTACCAAGAATTACAGGGTATATTTCATAAAATTAAAAAAAAATTGATGCTCTTCTAGGTCAAGCTCTTATTTTATAGATACTATGAAGTTATGTGCAGTAAGAGCAAAAACTATTAAGGAATTATTAGTCACTTTTTAAAAAGATCCCTTTATGGCTTTACCAACCTTCTTCCCACATCAAAACTGGGAAGGCTGTCACGCAAAGGCTCATAAATTTACCCTGTGAGTCAGTGGTAGAGACAATATTGAACCATCTCCCCTTCAGTGTCATTCCTTGTTCTTAAATTTGAGACATCATTCCATCTCTCCCCAGAAGCAGGATGTAGGATACCTTCCTGTTTGTAACTATAATAAAAATGTCAGTAAGTAGAAACCATTGAGTTTATTTATTGAGTTGAGGGGATTGTGTTTTGTTTTGTTTTAAATTTTCAGTGAAGTTCTTAACATACTAGGCTGGGGGGAAATTTTGTGATGCCAGTGTTGTGACTGTGTGATCTGGGTCAAGTGGGTTAACCTCTTTGGTACTAGGATCTTCTCTGAAAAAGGAGGATGTAGAACTAGATAGAAACTATTTCTATGATCTTGTCATCAATTAATATTAATTTGTTCAAAAATTCTTTGTGGGTTCCATTTTAAAATATGAACTTCTCTTTTTCCTTTTGTTTCTCTCTCCCTTCTTCCCTCCCTACTTGAATAAGTAAAATCCCCAATGAAACATCCTTTCCTTCCTTCCTTCCTTCTTTCCTTCCTTCCTTCTTTCCTTCTTTTCTTCCTTCACTTCCTTCCTTCCTTTCCTTCCTTCTTTTCCTTCCTTGCTTCCTTCCTTCCTCCCTTCCTTCCTTTCTTCCTTCCTTCCTTCCTTCCTTCTTTCTTTCCCTTCCTTCCTTCTCCTCATCCTTTTTCTTCTCCTCCTCCTCCTTTTTCTTCATCTTCTTTCTCCTCTTCTTTCCCCTCTCCTCCTTGCATTAGAAATACTAGTAGCATAAGAGATAAACTAGAATAACCTTTATTGATTTGGAAACTTACTCTGAAAGTTACTCTAAAACTAGGAGTCTTTCTGACCCAATTTGGGTTGTGTAGTCATGTAAGGATGATTGTGTAGGACAAAAGATAGATGTTTTGAGTGGACAGAGAAATTTTATTCAAATATGTTTCTTATGTGATGTGTGCAATGTAGAGTATTAATACAAGAATATTTCAGACATCTGCATGATCTTTAGCTTCGTGACTAACTGATGGATGGGCAAGTGCTCATATATGGCCGATAACTAAGAAAAGAAATTAATGGCTCTCCCCATAGATGATCCCTGTAAAGATAATAGCATTGGTTCTTTTAAGTTTCAGTTAAAGCACCTACAAACAAACAACTCAAAATATGCCTTCCTTCTGGTTGTGTTGTACTTTGCCTGTGATCTCCTCACTTGTTTCTTAATCTTTTATATTCCCCAATAAGCTTTTTTACAAGTATGGCTCTGCTATGCTAATCCTGGTTCTCATTGATACAGATGCATCATGATATTTTTATTGAAGATTCTGTAAAGAATCATTTCAAAACACATATGTGAATATCTCATTTAACTCAGGATGTACTTACAATGTTCATCTAAGAAGGAAAATATTGTATCTATTTAAGGATCAATGACCATCAAAAGACTAAATGAGTATAACTATCTAAAACATTTAAAATTGTTACTTGAAAGATATTTATACTTGAGAACATTTAACTTTTAGTCCTCGTAAAGACCATGAAATAAAGTTACTGAAGGAAATAAATGATTCAATTGACACAGTGCTTAACATATGTGTCAATTTATTAGGAGCTTAATAAATGGTTTTTCATTCATTTAATTCCATCCCATCACCAAGTTTCTTGTCTAAACAAATACTACAATTGGAAAAAAAGTAAGAGAAGATTAAGCTGAGATTGGAAACATGATTTTAGTTTAAAAAAGCATGAAAATTTATTGGTTCAAGTTCTGAGTTTTAAACAGATTAATGCTTTCTTTCATCAAATGTAATTATAGTGAGAAAATATTTGTCAAATATAACAGAATCACACATCAGAAGGACAGCAATCTCATTCCTTTCTCCCATCACTTTGGTTTTGCTTCCTTATCTCAAATATAAGAAAGATACTAGAGAGCAGAGTGTATAACACTCTGCTCTATAGAGTAGGTGTTCTGAAGCCAACTCTTATAGGAGAGTTCATTGCTAAATTTTCAATATAGTTGTATGTTCTTTGGAAATCATCAAATGTTACAAATTGGGATTTGATTTAGTGTTTTGTTGATTTCTGAACTTGAGAAAGATAGAGGAAATGTACATTTCTTCTGTATAGATTTCTCTATATGTAGAAATGCAGATTAAAGTTAAATTCTGAATTTTAAATTTTAAATCCTTAAGTCCTAAATTTTAAATGCTGAATGAATCCTGAATTTCTATAAACCCTGTTGTTAAACATTTACTGTTTCAGGCCTATATCCCCATTGGTAGTTGGGAAATCTGTGGTCAGATCCCTTCTTATCATAATATTGTGAAAGTAAGTGATGCCCTATCTGAACTCATGGTTTCCTACTCCAGGCATGGCATTCTATTCACTGTGTCACTTAGGTGCCATGCATTAAGTAGCAATTGACAAATAAACTTCAATGGATGTGGTTTTCCTTCATAAAGAAAGAATCCTAAGGGAAAAAAAGGGAAAGGGGAGGGGAGGTGACAGATAATAAAGAGAAAAGATCACTGGAAATGCTAGAAATTGGATAGTTTTTAGAACTGTGTTTGGGGCAATTACCACTAACCATACAAGGGGCAAGACCACAAAGTTGAAAAGGAAAAAGCAGGAGAAAGAGACGTTGGAAATATAGTACAAAATTGTAACTGGAGTGTCCCCTTTGGGGGGAATAAAGGCTTATAGTATGTGGGCATCATAGATTCAAGTCTCTGGGGGATTTGGAAAATCACCCATTCCTTTATTTTTCACTTAAAGAAAATGAAACTCGATGTGATTTAATGACTTGTGCAGTATTGCACAAACAATACGTGATAGAGGCAGGACAGGAGTAGAGAGTATGATGGGGGGAGGGGGTAAAATTACTACAATCTTCCATTTGGTGGCTTTCTATTTTTACTAATAGAATGATGAACTGCATGTTTCCATTCTGCAGAAGAATTTCAATTGATAAATTTGGTGCTCTGGGGCAAAGTTCCAGTTGTCTTAACCTAGTTACCAGATAAGAAAAGATAACATGAGATCTATAAAGAGAAGTTAGAAAACAAGCCTAGGATAGGGCATAAATAAATATTTCTGGGGGTTTGGGGAAGGAAAGGTGGAGGAATTAAGAATAATTGGTCTCTACTACCCCAGGAGATTCAATATTTTTCCTTCAGGAGGAATTCACAGGAATCATGGACTTTCTCCCTTCCTGTTGCTACAGCATCTTCCTTCCCCATAAAAACTGTTGTTGTATAATAAGTGCATAGTTAGCTGCTACAAATGCAAAACCTTCTTTATAATGTATACAAACTTTATAGGCTGCAGTGGGTGAACTCATCTTAAGGAAGTTCAGTCAAATCAGAGGTTCAGTGTCTCCAATTATACTTTCTAACTTAGTCTTCTTCTAGGTCTGATGAAAGGTTTTTTCACTAGCTTTCTGATCACTTAAGGAAGTAAGATCCTTTTTGTCTGGCCCTTGATTCAAGATCAAGACTGACTTTTTTTTTTTTTTTTTTTTTTTTTTTTTACAGTTACCTAAACGCCTACTTGGAAGACACCTTTCTTGAGTTCAAATCTGACCTCAGACACTTATTAGCTTTATGAACCTGGGCAAATCACTTAACCCTGCTACTCTCAGTTTCCTCATCTGTAAAATGAACTGGAGAAGGAAATGGCAAACTACTCCTGTATCTTTGCCAAGAAAACTCTAACTGGTCACAAAGAGTCAGACATAGCTAAAATAACTGAACAACAATAACAACTCTATCCTTAATTAGGTGTTAGTACTTCTGGGTTCAAATCCAATTTCTGTTGAAATCTTAAACAAGTCATTTAAATTCTCTGGGTTTCAACATGGTACAATGGCTAGAGACCTAGATTTGGAGTCAGAAGGACTCAGATTCAAATCCCTCCTCTGACATTTCTGTGCCTCAATAACCCCAGAAAAGTCATAAATACCTCTCAGTGTTCCCAAGTAAATTTTCTAAGATTACAAGTTAGAGAACAGATACTGATTAGCATTGAAAGAGGGAATTTTCTTACTGGCAAGTCCCTATTTCAATGAAATCATAGATCTTTCCCTCATTAAAAAAAAAAAAAAAAAAAAAAAAAAAAAGCTAGAGAATTATACTATAGTAGAGGGCCTTTGAAATTCCTTTGAGCTCTAAAACTACAATCTTATGGTTCTTTTGTATTCTCATCTTGTATTCTGATGACACAGCACTGCCCCAATACCAGGGTGAATCATTAGAGTAGAATTCTGAATATGATATTTCTTTTAAAGAAAAAAGTGAATCAGCACTGGGTAACACAAAGAATCATTTGAGGTCAGGTTTTCACAGGCCCACAAAGATTATTAGATTCTTGGTTTTTCTCAGTTTTTCTTACCAGAAACTTTAGAGGGCCAGAATTGAATAAGTTCTTGTACAGGAAGAGCCCGGTCCAGGTATTACTTGAGACCTGCTCTTCCTGTACATGGACTTATTTCAATACTGGCCCTCTACAAGAAACTCATGTGAAGGTTCATTTCATAACCTCAGAATTTTTAGATGGGTGAAGATATTTGTCTCTTCCAAGTTTCAAAATGTTTCTTAGCATTTCAAAGTGTTATTTGAAAGATTAAATGGAATCAAAACTATATTTCCTAAGCTGGATATGTATTTGAGGAGTTAGATAGTAATTAGCAAAAGTATTTTCCTCTAGAAAATGAAAATGTAAATCTCTCGAAGGTAAGGACCACTTTTTAAAATCTCTATATTCCCCTGTGTTTTGTTCAGTGCCTTGTACCTAGTAGGTGCTTAATAAATGTTTATTGATTGACTGCTTCTCCATTATCATTGATTCTAAAAGAGCACCATGGAACTAGATGGAAAAAATGAAAAAACAACAACAAAAAAAAAAAAACAAGAAACAATTTGTACAAGAACTAAAAGATGAAGAACAACATACAGGGATTTTTGTTATCTGACACTGTTCTAATTATTGTTAGGGCTGGGGAATAACATTTCTGTGTCTATCAGCTCTGCAATCTGGGGAATAATTTTCCTCTGAATGGGCTATTTTTTAAAGTATTTATTTACTTTCCAAAAATATTTTATTTTTTTCCAAATACATGTAAAAATAATTTTCAGCATTCATTTTTGTAAAGCTTTGTCTTCCAAATTTCCTTCCTTTCCCTTTCCTCTCTCCAAGACAGCGAGCAATTTAATATAGGTTAAATATATGCAATCCTTTTAAACATATTCCAACATTTATCATGTTGTGCAAGAAAAATCAGATTAAAAGGGAAAAACCCATGAGAAAAAAAAGAAACCAAAAGGCAAAAATACTATGCTTCAATCCATATTCAATCTCCATAGTTCTCTCTCTCTCTCTCAATGCAATTGGCACTTTCCATCACAAGTCCATTGGAATTGCCTTTAATCACCTTATTGTTGAAAAGAGCCAAGTCCATCATAGTTGATCATCATATAATCTTGTTATTACTGTGTACAGTGTTATCCTAGCTCTCCTCTGAGTTGCCTCTTATGACTATACTATTCAGAGTAGTCTTAGACAGGACCCCAGAAAGTCTAGTTCACGTCTTACAAAAAAATAAATTAAGACTAATGGGTACTCAACATCACTTAGAGAGTGTCAGAGGCAAGAGTGGAACCCAGAGCCTCTGATTCTAAGCCAGGGGTCTTTCTATTCTACCATGAAGACTTATTTATTAATTGATGAGAGTAATGAAGAGGAGTAATGACAAATAAGGTAATTCGGATTTCAAAATAACTAGTCATGTGGAAAGTCATAATGCCAATCTAAATGAAAGCTTTCATTTATAATTGGCTCTGTTAGCACAGCTTGGGTAAACAACATTGTAAGATGGCAAATAACTGGATGGAGTGTTTAAAGCTGGGGCCAAGAGACCTGGGTTCTTTGTGATAAAAAACAAATTTTACCTCACATTTTCCTTTTCTCTATAATGGAAAGAATCTTAAAATATGGGATTGTTGAGAGAAAAAAAAAGATTTGCATACAATGAGGTGGTATATAAATTTATTATTATTATTATAAATATTGAGCTTCTTTCCGTACCTCTTTTTTTCAAACCTTTCTTGTTTTTTTTCTTGCTTTCTTTTTCTTTTCTTCTCAGTGGAGCTCTCCTTTTTCTGTATGTGTTACATTGTGTTTAATCTTGACTTTCCAATATTTTTCCTAAAAAAAATTCCAAAATGGGGTCATGGAGAATCAGCCATAACTGAAATGATTGAACAACAATCCAATCTTGCTTCCACTCATCATTTGTTCTACTGCCCTACTTACTTACTCTCTTCTTTGGTGATACTCTTCATTTCTATGCAATTCTTCAAACCCACCACAGACTTCTCTTCTTTCCTTTGGATGACTCATAATTTAGAATTAAGGATTCTTATCTTTCACAAATGCTTCTCAAAGGACAGATATCTCTCCTTCCTCTGAAGTTTTGGTACTTTTCTTTACAATCATTTGCAATTGAACCATGTGTTGGCCTTCCAATGATTGACATTGCTTAGCATTGTCTTTCTTGCCAATCGACTTGCTAACATGAGCTGTGTAAAAATATGCACAATACTACAGAATAATAAAACAAAGGATAGTAAATTTAGGACTGGAAAGGAACAACGAGGCCACTGAAACCAAATTCCTCCATCTCTTCTCCCCACCTTTCTCCTTTAACCAACCATGATATTGAATATATGTTTGTGTGTATAGTACCTTTTGTATTTATTTTTATTGTTAATAAAACTAGCATTTGTCACTTTTAAAGTTTTCAAAGCCCTTTACAAAATGATCTCATTTGATCTTGACAAACAGTCTTGTTGGCAGATGCTGTTACTATCCTTATTTTATAAAAGAGGAAACATGCCCACAGTCATATAAATGTCTGAATTTAGACTTGAACTCAGGTCTTTTGGACTAATTCCCTGCTTATAAGCTAATGAGAGAAGGAGGTCTTTCTGGATTTTTTGTGTTCTCATACTGAAAATAAATGAATTTGTGAAATAAATAATTCAGAATAAGAAAATAAAGCAGAACCAAATGAATAGAACATGTATCAAATAGCAATCATATGAAGAAAAGGGAATGAGAATAAATGAACAAAGAATGCTGTGGGAGATTTAGAGGCAAGGAGGGAAAAAATGATGTTAATGATACCTTGTGTTAAATATAAATAGTCATTATAACCAAGTTTTTTTTTAATGTTGATCCATATTTTATGTTTTATGTTTGGACAGCTAGGTATTGGAATGGTTCACATTTCCTTCTCCAGCTTATTTTATAGATGAAGAAACTAAGGCAAACAGGGTTAAGTGACTTGCCCAGGATTACACAGCTAGAATGTACCTGAGGCTGGATTTGAACCCAGATCTTTCTAACTCCAGACATTCATAACTCTGATCTAAAGCTATTAAGCTGGTAGGAGGTAAGATATACAAGGACTATGATGGGTGAAAACTGTCTAAATGGAGCAAATTGGGCATTGACAAAGTGACCATTTGTCTCATAAAACATTTTCATCTGAAACAATCTTCTTAAGGAAGGGGTATATATTGCCTTTCTTTTTGTATTATTATTAACATTATTATCTAGCACCAAATAACTAATAATTGTTTGAGGCAGGATTTGAACCCAAGGACTTTTGAAGTCCAAGTCCAGTGCTCCATTTACTACACTGTTTTGTCCTGGTTAAATTTGAAAAGAGTTGTCAGTTCAGCTTTATGGAAAGAAGAGCATCAAAATCCCCTCAGTCTACAGGGGGGTAAATCCACAGGGATATAGGTTTGCAAACAGTTTTTACTGGATGAGAAACTCTGAGATATTTTCCATAAGCCAAATGAATGAATCTCAGGACTCACAAGAGATCAGGTGCTTGATTCCATATATTTCCAGTCTTTTGCAAGCTCCAAAGCTCCTAAGCTAGTCACTTATTTGGGTAAATAGTTTAAATAAAGTTGTTTACATTTAACAGATGAAGAAACTGAGATTCTGAAACTTGAATGACTTGTTCAAGTTTATGTTGCTAGCAAATTATGGAGAAGGCATTCAAACCAAGTTCAGTAGTTTTCCTACAATACCATAATGCCAAGAAGTAATGATTTATTTAGGGAAGAGAGACAACAACTATATTTTATCAAATTTATGGAATTTATTAAACCATTAACAGAGGACACTATATCACAGATGTCATTGATAAGACAAAGAAGAAGAAAAAGATATTATATGTTAGGAAAATTTGGAACACACCAATAAAGTCATTGCTGTATGATGGAATAGTCATTTGAGAGTTTAACAAAACTGTTCAAGTAGATTCTCATCCATGGTACTTGACAAATCTCAGTTCCTCAGTTTCCATGGTTCATTTGATGTTTAGGACTATTCCTGAGAATCAGGGAACTCAATTGGTCAGTCAAGAAATAGGCAGAAATAAGGATGGTAACTTGTCACAAAATACAAATTTCACAAATTTGTTAGTGATCCAATGTCAATTCCACAAGAAGCATTTTGAGATGTGGTATCCTCTGCACACTGACAGGCAGCATCCTTGTCCTTAGCAGGTGGGCTCACAGCAGTGGCAGCAGCAAGCTGGACGGCAGCAAGACTGTCCACAGTAGGATGGACGGCAGCAAGAAGCCTGGGCATGATGCAGCTGGCAGCAAGATGGAGGAGTGCAGCTGACCACACAGCAAGGTGGCAGGCAAGTACCCTCAACTCTGCAGTCTGGGCGGCACCACCTGGTTCGGCAGCTCTCACATCCGCAGCATGGGGGTTGGTAACACCTGGTTGTGCAAGTGGTCTCACAAGGAGGTGCACAGCCAGCCCCAGAGCCACTCCCGGAGCCAATCCCACAGCCACCCTGTTGGCAGCAGCTGGTCCCACAGCTGTCTTGGCAGCAGCTAGATCCACAGTTTCCCTGCATAGAACAGCTGGGGAAGCCACAGAAGCTGGTGGAGCAGGAGTTGCAGCAGGCCATGGTGTTGGAATATGGATTTTGAGTTTAACTGCTAAGAGAAGTTACTGAAGTTTTGTTCTTACCTTCCTTGCTACAGCTTTTATATATTCTATGGCTAGCTACTGTTTACATGAAACCTGAAATCTCTTCCTTATTTTTATGTAAGCCAATTTCTCTTTGACCCTCTGATTGGCCTGTCACTGAGACACTCATGAAACAACATGAACAGTAATTCCAAAATTACTCTGCTTTTATCGTTCCATTAGAACCCATCATATCAATTCTTTGGCCCTTAGAACACTTCTGTGGTTTTTCAAGATCAAAGAGTTCTGGCATTTTAGTCCAAGCCGACACCCTTATTTTCCAACTGAAGGGGTGTCATGTGATCATCTGTTGGAGCCTCTTGAGGCTCAATCATGTTTTTCTCTTATTAATAACTACCATATTTCCTTCTTGGATGAGTAAGTCAAATTTAACTGGATTCACAAAGTATTTTTTCTTTGGTTTATACTAAAGTAAACTACTTCCTATTCTAACACTGTTAGCATAACATTGAAATTCAACAAACATTTGTTAAAAGCTTATTGTGTTCAAGGTACTGTCCTAGGTGCTAATAATAGTATCAATATAAGTCACTGTTTCCATCCTATCAATTAGTTCTAAATATATAAAAATGTATTCTGGTTAAAGACAAGAATCTCTCCTTGATGACTGAGTAAAAACTATGATTCACAATACTTGCCATTTTATATATGAGTAAATGCAACCTTAATTTGCAATATTTAACATTGTTATTTATATAGTGCCTGTGAAAAGTCTCCAACTAACAAAATAGGTCCTTCAGTGAATGGCTACTTTATGATCACCCCTCTAAAACCATATATTATTAGCCCCATTGATGCATTTATCTTGAAGAGTCAGTCAGAGTATTCAACTAGTACAAAACAAAATCATATAATGAAATGGAATTAGAATGAAGTAGTAACAACATATTTCTCCCATAAATACACATATAATACTGCTGGGAAACATAGATTCATGTGTTTTTTGGTGTGTTTTTGTTGTTGTTCAATCACTTCGCTCATGTGGGATACGATTGTCCTAAAGCTTGGAGTGAATTCCTTGTAAGCAATATTGGATAATGGAAAAGCTTTAAATTATATTTTTCTGATTCAGATCAGTATTTTTCAACTACTGTATTAAAATTAAATAAATGATAATAATTTTAATTGGTACTTGAACATTGTTTTAAGGTTGGCAAAGCCCTGCATGTATTTTATTTCATTTGATCCTCACAACTCTCCTGGGATGTAAATACTATACCTATGTGAATCCAAGTCTCTCCTGTCTCCAGCCATCATTCTTTCCACCTAAATTAGAATTTGGTTGTCTACCAAATCCATCAGTGTAAATGAATCAATAGCGTCAGCAATTAAATAGTTATTGGTGATAGACTTTTGCAAATTACTCAAAAATGTCACTTTATTATAGCATCTTTTTTGGTGATCAGCATAATGGTAAGCCCATTACAGACATTCAATAATATTTGTTGATCGATATGCAAAAAGTTAGATAATATATGTTATCCATTGACCATATATACCTTAAGGACAAACTGTATAAAATGTGGCTATATCAAAAATATAGCCAGAGGAAGATTTATAGTTGATTTCAAAATGGACATCCCATACTCATAGCAAACTCAACATGTCCAAATCAGAGCTTATCATCTTTCTTATCCCCAAATCATCTTGCCTTCTGAATTTCCCCCTTACCACCATCCTGCCAGTCATTCAGATGTACAATCATGGTTGTCATACTTGACTTTTCATCCTCATTCATCCAATATACATAAGCAATTGCCAAAGTTAATTATTTCTGTCTCTACAACATCTCGATCAGATTCCCCTTTCTCATGGAGCTATTATTCTCATTAAGCCATCAGTACCTTTACCTTGGACAGGCACTGAGGACAAACATGAGCTGAATGAGTCCAGAACTAAAGAAGGGAAATAACCTATATATCACCTCTCATCTGAATCTTTTCAATTCCCTTGTATTTGGTTTCTCTGACTCAGTTATTACCAATTCCAAATCCATCCTCCATATAGTTCCTTATTCTTGGAAACATACCTCTTTTAATATTGCCTAATACTACATTAACTTTCTTAGCTACCACACCACTATCTTTGACACTTTGACACAACATCAGTGCTGTTTTCAGTAAAGCTATTATCTAGCCCTATTTCTTCCATCTTATCCTTGTGAAATTGACTTTTTGAACCCAAATATGGCTTTATATTTTCCTGGGTGGTTATGGTACAATGAAAAGAATGTATGATTTGAAGTCAGAGGAACTAGTATTGAATATCAGCTCTATTCCTTACTGTCAGTGTGACTGTAAACTGTTATTCACCATCTCTAGAACTCAGTTTTTTTATCTGTAGAATGATATAATTAGATCAAATCAGATATGTAAGATCCCATCCATCTCTAAATATATGATTCTATGATCTCTAGTTAATTATTTTCTATTGGATTTAGCCTAATGTTCCATCTAGTCTATCATAATAGTTATTAAACACTTTATGTATGTAGGCACTTTAATAAGTGCTCAATCAATAAACATTTATTAAGTGCCTGCTATATAGAAGGAACTGTAAAACATTGGGAATTTGAAAACAAACAAAAGACAGGGTCACAGACAGTGAGGGAACTCTAGGAGAGGTAAAAGACCCTTCAGCCCAGAGAGAACCTGCTGACAATGAATGGTTCAGCTCTCATCTTCCCTTGGGGTGTCTCAGCCTTCCTGAGAAGTCATTGGGGGATGACAACCTGTGTGTTCTACTTGAAATGGAGATATTTGCAGTATAAGAGGCATTTACATATTAATAGCAGGGTGTTTATAGTTAGCACATGCTCAATGTGTTATAGTAATGTAATTGTACTAAGGTATTTAGAGGCTGAAAGGACTTGAAATAAATGGATTCCGTCTTTGACCATTCTTGTGAGTCCCTGCTTCATCACTCCTCTACTAAGACCAAGGACTCAGGCAGGTGCCGAGATCCTTCAGAGAGCTAGTCCAGATGGTATATTTTGGCACCCCAATATGGGGGCTCTAGAAAACACAGTACATTTTGGCACCCTAACTTGGGGGCTCTAGAAAGCACACTACAACAGTCTTCACTCCCAAGGAGCTTGCAATATGAGGAGGAAACAACATACAAATATATGCAAGCAAGCAATATACATATATATGTGTGTGTGTATATGCACACATGTATATATGAAATAGAATGTATACATATTTTATATATGATAAATAGAAAATAACTGGAATTAAGAGGGATTGAAAAAGTTTTTTGTAGCAGGTGGGATTTTAGTTGGATCTTAAAAAAAGCAAGGGAAATCTGTATAGTTGTAGCAAAGAAGGGATAAAGTTCCATTCTTCAAAGTCAACCAGAAAAAATGCCCTGAGACAAAGATGGAGCATCTTGCTTGTGGAACAGCCAGAAGCTCAGTGTCACTAGATCACAGAGTATGTGTCAGGGAGTGAGGTGTGAGAAGACTGGGAAAATAGGAGGAGGCTTTTTGCATTTGATACTGGAGGCAATTGGAAGCCATCTGAATTTATTTAGTAAAACAGAGATATGACTAGGCCTGAGTTTTAGGGAAATCACTTTTAGTGGCTGAATGGAGAATGGATCTGAATGGAGAGAGACTTAAGAAAGTCATACCCCCCAAACAGGCTATTGAAATAATCAAGGCTTGAGATTGATGAAGGCTTGCACTAGAATGGTAGCAGTATTACAATATCCCTAAAGGGTAGGAACTATTATTGTCCTCATTTTACAATTGAAAGAACTGAGGTAGAGAGAAATGAAATGACTTACCTACATAATCACACAACTAATAACTCTGAGGTAGCATTTGAATCAAATCTTCCTGACTCCAGGCCTGGCACTATATCTACTGATCCATCTAGCTGCCTAGAGATCATCAAGTCTAACACTTGCATTTTACCAGTGAGGAAACTGGGGCACCTAGCTGGTCATTGTATAAGGTAGTATTCAAACTTAGATCTTCCTGGCTTCAAGTCTAGCTCTCTATCCACTATTATACCTAACAACATGAGCTCCAAATATTTTTAAAAAGTAAAATAAAGACCATGGTCAAAGTTACTTTGCAGGCTAACAGAATTTATTTGAAATTAACAGAGAATACTCAAGAATAAATAAAATAGGAGAAAATTAAGGGGATAGAAAAATTGTCCAAATAAAGAGCAGTTGGACAATATTTTGTGTCATATGAGGTGTTTTCTGAAGATTAAGATGCTGTGGAAAATTTGATCTTCAGTTTATGGATTCTCTTAGCCTATGGAAGTCCTAGAAGAATGCATTTGAATTTTTTTTTAATGTATTTTCAAAGCTGGAAAGACTAAGGCAAGATATCAATTGTCTTTCAACCTCCTTCATAATCTTCATGATTCTACAGATGTTCCAATCAACTCAAATCAATTTCTTTTAAATATCAATTTATAGATCCTAGTTCTCAGCAGGTGGGCTCACAGCAGTAGCAGCAGCAGGCTGGACGGCAGCAAGACTGTCCACAGTAGGATGGGCGGCAGCAAGAAGCCTGGGCATGATGCAGCTGGCAGCAAGATGGGGGGATGCAGCTGACCACGCAGCAAGGTGGCAGGCAAGTACCCTCAACTCTGCAGTCTGGGCGGCACCACCTGGTTCGGCAGCTCACGCACCCGCAGCATGGGGGTTGATAGCACCTGGTTGTGCAAGTGGTCTCACAAGGAGGTGCACAGCCAGCCCCAGAGCCAAACCCAGAACCAAACCCAGAGCCAAACCCAGAGCCAAACCCACAGCCTCCCTGTTGGCAGCAACTGGACCCACAGCTGTCTTGGCAGCAGCTAGATCCACAGTTTCCCTGCATAGAACAGCTGGGGAAGCCACAGAAGCTGGTGGAGCAGGAGTTGCAGCAGGCCATGGTGTCTGAAAATCAGTTCCTTGTCTTCTAGTAAAGAGAAGTTTCTGAAATGTGATTGTCCTTTGTCCCACAAGCTCTTTATATATACCTCCACTAGCTGTATTTACCAAATATTTAGCATTTTTTACTTGTTGCCAGCAGCATAGTGAATCTCTGATTGGCTAATACCAAGGTATTATGAAAATCATAAATAGCATTTTTAAAAATCACCTTGGTTTAATTAAGTCTAATTAAATCTATTCTTTGTTCTGTGGGATAAGTTTGAAGTTTCCATCCACTGAGTCCTGTCATTAAAAGACTAATCTCAACCTCTTTGTGTGAATGAAGATATCTCATGATAGAATGACTGAATCACAATTTTTGAGCTCATATTATTGTCTTTTCATTTAAAAATTTTTTTTTCTTTTCCTTTCCTTTTCTCCTCTTCCCCCCATCCCCAGAGATAGCTCTATTGTTTTATTGGTGTCATTGACTCAAAAATTGGGAATCCTCTGTTGATCCAGATGAGCAACTTTACTATAACTTACTTTTTTATGTAAAACATTGCCATATTAGTCATTTTGTACAAGAATACTTGAATAAAAGAAAAAGAAAGAAAGTGATAAATAACATGCTTCAGTCTGTATTCAAACAATATCAGGTTTTTTTTTGTTTTGTTTTTTTTGTTTTTTTTTTTTTCCCTTTGGAGGCAGATGGAGGCATTATTATTTCTTAGATTGTCTTAGATCATTGTTATTGCAGAGACTAGCTATCATTCACAATTCTTCATTAAACAATATGGTTTCACTTTTTAATCAGGTCATGAAAGTTTTTCCAGGTTTTTCTGAAATCATTCTGCTTGTCATTTTTCATAACACAATAAATAATATTCTATTACCACATCTTGTTTAGACATTCTCCAGTTGATAGGTATTTCCAATTCTTAGAAACCACAAAAAAAAGAGCTGCTATAAATATTTTTGTACAAATAGGCTCTTTCCATGTCTTTGGGATATAGATATAGGTAGATATAGTAGTATCGCTGGATCAAAGGGCATGCACAGTTTTATAGCCCTTTGGGCATAGTATAACTTACATTTTTAAGAGAGTTGTCTAAGGGCACTCAAGTTAAGTCACTAACCAGTGATCATACTACTAGTATGTATTAATGAATGGCTGTAATTCCTGGGGCCACTGTGAGTCAATCAAATAATATTTATTAAATACTTACTTTATTATGGACAGACTTTAGCAGATAGTGGAAGAGAGAAAGATCTTTTTTTGCTATGGTCCAAGAGTAAGATATGAATGAAAGGCCAAGTAACAACTTACTATATTGCAAGCACCGTGCTAAGTGCTAGGGGTACAAAGCAAGAACAAAAACAGGCCATCATGCCAAGCTATTTTGAAGGAGACAATAAAGGATTTGAACTTTTAGCTCCTGGCTGCCTTTGAGGTGATTATTGAACTGAACTGAAACTAAGGCTGCCTCCAGAAGCTCCCCAAGAAACCTGCTCCCGGAGAACATTATACTTTAGAGAAGAACATTACAAAGGACCTTTTATGGTCTGTTCTGTGCAATGAATCCCTGTTACCTTCCCAAATCCCATCACTCAAGGACCTGTGACAATAATATTTCTCTTCTTGCCAAGGAGTTCATATTCTCTTGGGAGTTCATCTCCCTCAATGACCTTTATGCCTCTGTTGACCCAATGTGACCCACTCACCCATACTACAACTCATCTGAAATAAATTCTAGGTAGAATTTAAACTCAAAGTGAGTTTTCTATCTACCATCCAGTGCTTCTTGTCCTTTTTGGTCATATCTTATGATATTTTAAAAAATGTATATGGACATTTTCTATTTTTTTTTTGTTCTCCCCAGAAGAACTGTCTTTAGGACTGTACATATAGCTGAGAAAATGCAATCTTTTAAATTTAATTTAACTTACATTTTAAATTCTGAACTATCTTTCTCCTCTCCTGCACTAGAGAAGATCACCATTTAATATGTCTGTTTTTATATAAATACATATATATTATGCATACATATGTAAATGTTTATATTATATTAAATCATATTGTGCATACATCTTTATATCAGGCCTTTTTCTTGGAAGTGAAGAGTATCTTCCTTCATTGGGCCTTTGTAGTTGATTTGAATATTTATAATACTCAGAATATCTTAGTTGTTCAGTTATTCCTCAAACAATATTGCTGTTATTGTATACATCATTCTCTTGGTTCTACTCATGTAATTCTTCATTATTTCATACAAGATTTTTTCCAAAATCAACAAGCTCATTATTTCTTATAGCACAGTAGTAGTTCATTACAATCAGAAAAAAATGTATGTTGAGATTGAAATATGCAGTACATACTAGAGCACATAAAATTCCAGAAGTATATTTTTATTTCCTCTTAGCTTTATCAAGTTGTATGATTCTTAAGGCTCTCCTTGTGATTGTCCATCTGTACCTGATTTATGAATCAATTCAGTTTAATTTCATTAGAATATAGAAAATCTAATATGTACCAACCCTGTGTTCAGTGCTAGGGATTCAAACACAAAAATTAAATGATCTTCATCTTCATGAAATTTAGGATGGTTTGAGACTCCAAACATATTCCCAGATAAATAAAACAAGACATATGTAAGATGAATACAAAGCAATTTTATAAGATTTGGAGTGAGAACAACTGGGGAAATCAGAGGAAGATTTCTACAGAAGGAGGCGGTACTTGATCTGAGATTTAGATGAGACAAGATATATCTAGAGGACAAAATGAGAAGGGAGAACATTCTAGACTTGGGGAACACAGGTTGTCCAAATCATGGGAAGAGGAGATGTAATGTTGTGAATGAAGAATAGCAAGGCTGAAATAATATAAATTCTGAAAAGGGGCAGTTGGATCAAATTGTGGAAGAACATTAAAAGAGAAGCAAAGATGTTTGTATTTTATCCAAGAAGTAAGAACAAAGCTTTTTGAGTCAGGAAGTGATCTGTTTCTATGCTCTAGGGGAGATTGTCACTTAGGATGCTATGTAGAGGATGAGTTGAAGATGAATAAAAATAAGGAAATTAAAAAGAGGGATGATTTGGGGGGAGGGGAAATGAATAAATTTCATTTTGGACACATTGAATTTGAGACATCTTGGTGGAGAAATCCAATGATCCATTGGTAATGGGCAATTTCAACAAAACTTATGAGGGATAATGAGTATTTGAACCAGAATGGTAGCTATTGGAGGATCTCAAGATTAGGAAATGGATACCAAGGTAATACTGCAGTGGTAAGACTGCCAAGATTCAACAACACATTGACTATGAAGGGTGAGTGAGAATGAAGAGTTGAGAATGATTTAGAAGTTGGTAATCTGGGTGACAGATTTTTTTTAAGTAGTTAGAAATCATCTTCACTTGAAAATTTGACATTTTCAATCATAAAGTTTTCTTGAGTTTCACTTGCATACCATCAAATGCCTATTGGATGTCCCTACCTAAATGTCTTAAAGGCATCTGAAATTCAGTATATTCTAAAACAAAATTTACCATTTCCTCCCAAACCTAGCTCTTTTCATAACTTTATTTCCATTCTGTGCAACACAATCCTTCAAGTCAAGTTCTCAATCTCAGAATTATCTTTGAATTTTCTGTCTTTCTTACCTCATAGCTGTTGTCAAATCAAATAGCTTTTCCCTATTTAATAAGTCTTATCTATTCCCTTCTATTCCCTTCTCCCCACTCATGTGATCCTACCTTCACCTCACCACTTTAGTCAGTAAATATTTAACTATACTTAGCACTTGGAGGGGAGGAGGGGAAGGAGAGACAAGGTTCTTTCCTGGGTAAAAATCACACCATGGGATAGGAATGCAGTGACCACACCTTTATTATACCACTTTAGAAGCATTGAAAATTTATAGAACCCCAGACCTAGGTCTGAAAATATCAGCACAAAAACCTAAAACTTGTTAGAGTGTCTTTCTTTACCTTTAACATAAAATTCACTGTCAAAAAAAGGCTACAAAATGAGCAAATAATAGCAACAGCAGCTACAGCAAAAACTACAATAGCCAAGAAATTGACCATAAAAAGCTACTATGGTAACAGGAAAAATCAAGACACACACTCAGAATAAGATAACAATGTCAAAGTAGCTATAAGCAAAGCCTTGAAGGAAAAACAGTGTGAACTTGACATAAGTCCAATAAAAACTCCTGGAAAAATTAAAAAATATTTTTAAAAAAATTCAAATAAGAAAGCCAGAAGAATAATCGGGAATTACACTAGAGTGATGAAAGAAAATTATGAAAAGAGATTCAACAATTGGGTCAAAGAGGCACAAAAAAATAAAGAAAATGAAGCATTAAAAAGCAAAATTGCCCAAATGACAAAAGAAGTATAAAAATCCACTGAAAATAAGAATTCCTGATAGAGAATTGGTCTAATGGGGAAAAGTACAAAAATTCACTTAAGTAAATAAATCCTTAAAAATAGAATTGGGCAAGCTAATGACTTTATGGAACATCAAGAAACAATTAAAAAAGTTAAAAGAATAATAAATAAAAGAAAATGTGAAATATCTCATTGAAAATAAGTTGATCTAAAAAATAGATCAAGGAGAGATAAATGGGGGGAAACAGGATAGACAAATACACAAAGCAAGTAATTATAATTTTGAATGTGAATGGAATGAACTCACTCATAAAATGGGGACATAGCAGAATGGCTTAGAACCAGAATTCAGCAATAAATAGTTTATAAGAAACAAACTTGAAACAGACACACTGAGTAAATATAAGGAGCTGGAGCAGAATCTTTATGCTGCAGCTGAAATTAAAACAAAACAAAACAAAACAAAAAACAACAGGGGTAGCAACCATGATCTCAGATAAAGGAATGCAAAAATAGATCTAATTAAAAGAAACAAGCAGCATTTATCTTACTAAATGGTACCATAGACATATGAAGTAATATCAATAGTATTATTGAAGTATTATTTAAATTCTTTAAGAAAAAGTTAAATGAGGAAGAAACAGATAATAAAACTATGTTACTGGGAGATCTCAACTTCATCTGTCAGTATTAGATAAATCTAATCACAAAATAAATAAGAAAAAAGTTAAGAAGATGAATAGAATTTTAGAAAAGTTAAATATGACAAATTTCAGGAGAAAAATGAAAGGGAGCAGTAAAAAATATATCTTTTTCTCAGCTGTACAGCTCAAAAATTGATTATGAATTAGGTCACCAAAACCTCGTAAACAAAATCAAAGGATCCTTTTAAAATACATAATACAATAAATATGTTCAATAAAAGCCCAAGGAAATGTAGATAAAAATTAATTAGAAACTAATATACTAATACTAAAGCAAAAGTGAGAAAAGTGACGAAAAATAGAAAAACTAATTTAATTAAATAATGATAACAATGAGACACCATGTCAAAATTCATGGGGTGCAGCCAAAAAAGTACTGAAGAGGAAATTTATATCTCTAAATGCTTACACACATAAAATAGAGAAAGAGCAGATCAGTGAATTGGACATGAAATTAAAAACAACCCTAGAAAAAGATTATTTTAAAAATCTCTAGTGAAACATTAATTTAAAAGCCCTGAAAATTAAATGAGCGATTAAACAAAATTGGAAGTAAGAAAACCATTGAACTAAAAAATAAAAAAAAAATAAAAATAAGAACTACTTTTAGATAGGTAAACTATTGCTAATTGGATTTTAAATTTAATTTTTTTTTAATTTTTAAATTTAAATTTTATTTAATTTTTAATTTAAAATTTATTTTTAACTTTTAAAATTTAATTTAATTTAAATTTTTAAAAATTAAATTAAAATAAAATTTAAATTAAAAATTAAAAATTTAAATTTAAATTTAAAAAAGAAAGAAAAACTAACCATCATCAAAAATGAAAAAAAGATGAATACATCACCAATGAAAATGAAATTAGAACAATTATTAGCAGCTACTTTGCCAAATTATATGCCAATAAATTTGAAATCTAGATGAAATGAATGAATATTTACAAAAATATAAGTTGTCAATATTAGCAGAAGAAGAAATAGAATATTTAAATAACTATCTTGGAAAAATAAATTGAACAAACCATAACTGAACTACTTAAGAAAAAAATTCCCAGGACCAGATGATCATAAGTAAATTCTATGAAACACTTAAAAAAAACAATCCATTCCAATGCTATAGACTATATGAGAAAAAAAGACAAATAAGAAGCCCTAGAAAATTCCTTGTATGACCGAAATACACTGATATCTAAATCAGCAAGTGAAGATAAAGAAAAATATGGATGAGTTTTCCTAATGAATATTGACACAAAACTTTTTCCACCCATTCATTCATTTATTTATTTATTTATTTATTTATCCATCTATTTATTTATTTATTTATTCATTCATTTATTTATTTATTTATTTGTTTATTCATTCACTCTTTATTTATTTATTTATTTATTCATAGCTTTTTATTTTCAAAACATATGCATGGGTAATTTTTCCAACATTGATCCTTGCAAAACCTTCTGTTCCAAATTTTCCCCTTCTTCCCCTCACTCTCTCCTCTAGATGGCATGTAGTCCAATACATGTTAAATGTTAAAATATATGTACATATATTTATAAGTTTATCTCGCTGCACAAGAAAAATCAGATCAAGAAGAAAAAGAAAACAAAATGCAAGCAAACAACAATAGGAAAGAGTGAAAATGTTATGTTGTGGTCCACACTTAGTTCCCACAGTCCTCTCTTTGGGTGTAGATGGCTCTCTTCATCACTGAACAATTGGAACTGCTTTGAATCACTTCATTGTTGAAAAAGAGCCATGTCTATCAGAATTGATCATCGTTTAGTCTTCTTGTTGCCGTGTATAATGATCTGGTTCTGCTCATTTCACTTAGTATCAGTTCATGTAAGTCTCTCCAGGCCTTTCTAAAATCATCTTTCTGATTGTTTCTATAGAACAATTACATTCCATAACATTTATATACCATAACTTATGCAGCCATTCTCCAACTGATGGATGGACATCCATTCACTTTCTTGCCACTACAAAAAGGACTGCCACAAACATTTTTGCACTTAGGGGTTCCTTTCTCTCCTTTAAGATCTCTTTGGGATACAAGCCCCGTAGAAACAATGCTGGATCACAGAATATGCACAGTTTGATAACCTTTGCGCATAGTTCCAAATTGCTCTCCAGAATGGTTGATTCAGTTCATTATTCCACCAACAAAGTCTAAGTGTTCCAGTTTTCCCACATCCCCTCCAACATTTGTCATTATCTTTTCCTGTCATTTTAGCCAATTTGAGAGATATGTAGTAGTATCTCAGAGTTACCTCAACTTTCATTTCTCTGATCAATAGTGTTTTGGAGGACCTTTTCATATGACTAGAAATAGTTTCCATTTCTTCATCTGAAAATTGACACAAAACTTTCAAAGAGAATATTAGCAAGGAAATTTCATCAATATATCACACATATTCCAACATAGTTGGAAAGTCACAGTTATTAAAAAACCTCATACAAATCAGCATTCTATATGTTACCAACAAAGTTTAGCAGCAAGAGGTAGAAAGAAAAATTCCATTTCAAATAACTACAGACAATGTAAAATACTTGGGAGTGCACCTGCTAAGACAATCCCAGAAACTATATGAACACAATTACAAAACACTTTTTACGCTAATGAAGTCAAATCTCAACAACTAGAAAAAATATGAATTGCTCATGGGTAAGTCGAGTCAATTAACTAAAATTTCAATTCTGCTTGAATTAATTTATTTATTCAATACCATATCAATCAAACTTCCAAAAATTATTTTATAGTGCTAGAAAAAATAATCAAATTCATCTATAATAACAAAAAGTCAATAATATCAAGGAAATCAATTTTTTAAAATGTAAAAGAAGGTGACCTAGCAGTATCAGATTTCTTTCTCTCTTTTTTTAGAGTATTATTATGTATTCTGTATTCAAACTTGATCAGTTCCTTCTCTGGGTACCAATAGGATTTTTCGTCATAAGGTCTTCAGAGCAGATATAGATGATTGTACAACACGAAGGTGATTGAAAATAATAAAGTCATTTATAACTAGTAACCTGAGAACATTACTGTTATTTTGTATATAGTACATTTCACTTTGTTCATGGAGTACTTTCCATGTTTTTTTTTTTTTTTTTTTTTTTTTTTTTTTTTTTGTTTATTTTTTTCCTGAAAGCACCCTGCTTATCATTTTCCAGAAAACAATAATGTTCCACCAGAGAAACTTGATTTGAAAATTTTATTTTTTACAATTACTATTACTAATTGTATTTATCCCCCATTTATTCTCTCTCTCTCCTTTCACTCTATCTCTTCTCAAAAGTGTTTTGCTACTTACCACTCCTTTCCCCAATATGCCCTCTCTTTTATCACCCCTCTCTTCTTCCCATATCCTATTCCCTTTCTATTTTCCTGCAGAGTAAGATAGATTTCTATACTCCTATTGAGTATGCATGTTATTTCTTATTTGAGCCAATTATGATGAGAGTAAGGTTCACTTACTCAACCTCTCTTCCTTTTCTTCCTCTTCACTGTAAAAGCTTTTTTTGCTTCTTTTTTATGGAAGATAATTTGCACTATTCTACTTCTCCCTTTCCCTTTTTCTCAGTACACTCCTCTTCACCCCTTAATTTCATCAATTTTTTTTAAAGATATAATTCCTTCACATTCAACTCTTATCTGTGCCCTCTGTTTATATATACTCCTGTATTTATTTTCCAGATCAGTTGTTTTTCCAAAGAGATATTTCACATTTTTTCTATTTTTTCATTTTTTTGGTTGTGTTTTATTGTATTTTGATTTCTCATAAAGTCATTAGCTTCCATTTGTTCAATTCTATTTTTTAAGGAATTATTTTCCTCCGTGAGCTTCTTTCTTAATTGTCCAATTTTGCTTTTTAAGGCATTCCTTTCCTCATTAGTTTTTTATGTTTTCCTTTTGAACTTCTCTCAATTCTTCCTCCATTTTTTTCTCTATCTCTCTTGATTTCAAAGTCCCTTTTGAGCTCTTCTGTAGCTTGAATCCAATTTGTATTTTTCTTGGAGGCTTTGGATTTAGGAGTTTTGACTTTGTTATCATCTTCTTAATGTGTGTTTTGATCTTCCTTACCACCATAATAACTTTCAGTGGTCAGAAACTTTTTTGTTGTGTGCTCATTTTCCTAGCCTATTACTTGGCTTTTAACTCTTTGTTAAAATAGGGCTCTGTTTCCAGAATGGAGGGTACACTGTCCCAAATTTCAGGGGTTTTGTGCAGCTGTTTTCAGAGATCCTTCTAGGAATCTGACCACAATCACTCTATTCTGCCCTGGAATTATTGTAGCTGTAACATCTAGTGTGCTGGCCAAGGCTGGACTTGGCTGACTTCTTACTATCCTGGGTCTGTACAACAAATTCCTACTCCATTGCCACAGACCCTCTCCATTGACCTTTCCAATCCACTTTAATGTCTCTGGGCTAAGAAGTCCAGAAGCTTCCAGCATTGCTGCTGATTCAGAGGTTCCACCTTGCTGATACTGGGATTTGGGTTGGAGCTGGGGCTAGGGCTGGGCCAGCACTGGAATTGTGTACTGGGGTCCTACTCTGGTTCTATAGAGCTTTTCTGATGATCTCTCAGGTCCTCTTTGGTGTCTCTGGGCTAAGAGGTCTGGGATCTCCAGTACTGCTGCTGATTCAGAGGTCCAGCCAGGCCAGATTGGATTGGGGCTGTGTAGACACTCCTACCCTGGTGTCACAGACCTTTTCTGCTGAGCTTCTAAGTTGTCTTTCATTGGAAAATACTCTATTCCATCTTTTTGGATGTTCTATTGCTCTATTTTTTTTTTAGAATCATTATTTAAAAGAATTTAGAGCACTTTAGGGGAGAGGTTGAGCAAGTTTCTGCCTTTCTCCATCATCTTGGCTCCAGCTCTCAGATTTCTTTCCTTTAAAAAAATAAATTTATTTTATTTTGAACTTAGATACAAAATGAAAAAAGAAAAGGGGGGAAAAACATCGCCATGTGTGAAGCAGACTGTAAGAGGTTTCTATGTATAGCAATAAATTTGCATTTCAAGCAAATCTATACAATAAATATGACATATTGTTTGGTTTTCTTTTATTATTTGCTGTGTACTTTTTACTTTAATTTTTCCCTTTCCATCCTAAAAAGGGCTATAATTAAGCATGGCTTATGCATATACATAGATAATTATAAACATACACACACACATATATATATTCATACATGTATATGTAAGATCATACTATTTTTATTTATACCTGTCATCTGTTTCTCAGAAGGTAGACAGGATCTTCCATCATAGGTTCAAATCTTTCTATGTTAATATAAATCAACTAGTTCATCAGTTTTTATGCTACTACTGTATTCCAACCCACTTACATCCTATCTAACAGATTGTCTATGAAAGTTCTCTCCCAATTTTCTGCATTCCTTCTATTCTTGCTATTCTTTATACAAAAAATTAATTTAAAATAATCATTATTATGCTTTTTATACACTTCAGCAATTCTCTCTTTTATAATATAGTTTAAGGCCTGATACTACTGAATCTACTTCTTTTACTTCTTTTCCCCTGATTTCTGTGAAGTTCCTGAACTTTTGCTCTTCCAATTTGTTATTATTATTTTTTAAACTCAGTCAAATAATTTTTAGTAATTTAATTGGGATGACCTTAAATAAATACATTTGAAAAATAATATTGCCATTTTAAAAATTATATTGGCTTTACCTATCCATGAACAATAAATGGTATGTCAGTTATTTAGATCTGAGTTTATTTGTATGAAACATGTTTTGAATTAATGTATATATACTTTCTGTGTTTGTTTTTGGTAGATAGGTACTAGCTAAGACAAAGTCTTTCAGTCTTCTCTTACTTAGCCTTCAGACCTCCATGCTATCTGCAAAATAAAAGTTTCTAAGACTGCGGCTGCCTCTCAACCCAGCTGCACTTGGGCTTGTTGTTTGTTGATTGTACAGAATCAGCCTGGAGTTGTTTGCACTTTACTCAGACCTAACATCTGCCCCTGAATATTGGGTTTTTCATGAGATCTTCTTAAATTGTCTTAATTACTTTGTCCTGTGTTATGTCTTTTTTTAAAAAAAATTTTCATTTTTAATTTATCTTTTTAATTTTTTTTTTTGCTTTTATCTTTTTATTGTTTTAAAATTTTTGTTTATTGAACAAAATAAGAAACAAATAGAATAGAACAAAGAAAGATAGAAAATAAAAATTAAAACAAATAAACAAAACATTGCCATGTGATCATCAAAATATTAGGAAAGATTAGAAATATAACAATAAATTTCCATTTCAAAAAAGCATATATAATAATAGAAGATATTTTATTCATCAGTGTCCCTCTTTGCTTCCTTATAGGTTATCCTTTTGTTCTTTGCTGCACAATCTGTTATTTTATAAGATGTTTCACATTCTGTTCTATTTTTTCATTCTTTATATTCTCTTTATACTATAGTCTCTTCCATTTTCATTGGCTTCCTTTTACCCAATTCTAATCTTCAAAGAATTATTTTTTTCTTTAAGAGTCTGCATCCTGTATCTCCTTTTCTAATTGGTAATTTTTTTCATAATCTTGCTTTTGTTGGATTTTTTTTTTAGTTTTTCCTCAATCTGTCTCATTTGATTTTTATCCTTTTTTGAGTTCTTTTATAAATTCTTTCTAGGGAGGGAGCCTTTTACCATCACTCTTTGGGATAGAAGAAGCTTTTTACTTCAGTGTCCTCCTCCTTAGAGGAATACTGATGCTCCTTGTTTCTATATTAAGTTTCTATGGTTGGGGGTGGGGGGCAACTAGGTGGCATAGTCGGAGGACCTGAGTTCAAATGTGACCTCAGACATTTGACACCTCCTAGCTTTGTAATCCTGGGCAAATCATTTAACCCCAATTGGCTCAGGGGAAAAAAAAGTTTCTATGGTTGGGTTCTTCTTTGTCAATTCACTTTTTAAAAATGTGAAGTATTAATATAAGTACTTCTAATTATGAGGTGGGAGGATGGTGTCTCTAGCTCCACTTCAGCTCTCACTTTGACCTGTAACCCCAAACCAAAAACTCCCCACCTACTGCAAGTGCCTGCAGCCGGCAGTGTCTCTGCCCCACAAGCTTTGTACATACCCAGTATACTAGTTTCTTCTATCTGAGGCTGGGCCTGGTGTTCCTAATCAGCTGAAGTTCCCTCAGATTTCTAGCATTTAGATGCCCAAATCCCAATACTGTCCCAGAGGTGAAAATTCCTGTAGTCCCAGCTGAGGCTAGAGCTAGAGCTCCCCAGTAGCTGTTTCTGTGGAGCTTAGCTAGAATGTTTGCACTTCACACTATTTTTATATTGTCCCAGGAAGAACACGCCTGTTCTGCTTCAGGTCTTCTTTGTCTTTAACCATTCTGTGTTATCTTGAGGCACAAATTTGTTCTGTTTTGGATGAAATCCGAAGAGCTTGAAATTTACTCATTATTCCATCAACTTCCCAGAATCTTCTTGACCCTATGTTATTTCTGCAGCTATAAGAAAAATTCTATCTTTTTTTTTTTTTTTTTGGAAGAAATTTGAAGATCTGAGAATTTTCTTATCTAGTTCATCATCTTCCCAGAATCCTCTAAGTATCCTCCTTTCAAACTGTATTACAAATAAGTAATCTTTAAAATGTTCTGGTAGTGGCTAGGAAATTGAGTAGTAGATTAATGTAATAGATTAAATACACAATGCACAGTATTAAATAATTATAATAATCTAATTTCTGAGAAAGCCAAAGTTCTAAGCTTTTAGGACAAGAACTCACTATTTGTCAAAAACTGGAAAATAGTTTGGCAGAAACTAGGTATAAGCCAACATCTCACACTGTGTTAAAAAATAAGGTCAAAATGGGTATATGTTTTAGACATAAAGGATGATACCATAAGTAAATTAGGAAAGCATAAAATACTTTACTTGTAACATCTATGAATAAGGAAAGAATTTATGACCCAAAGATAGGTTTTATGAGATGTAAAATGATTAGTTTTAATTATATTAAATCAAAAAGGCTTTGCACAAACAAAACCAATGCAACCAAGTTAGAAGGAAAGTAGAAAATTGGGAAACACTTTATAGCAAATTTCTCTGATAAAGTTCTAATTTCTCAAATATATAGAGAACTGAATCAAATTTATAAAAATGAGTCATTCCTCAATTGATAAGTGGTCAAAAGATATATATATATAGATTTTATATATAAAGATATGCAAATACAATGAAGAAAATCAAAGCTATCCTTTCAAATAAAAAATGCCCTAAGTCACTATTGATTAGAGAAATGAAAATTAAAATAACTCTGAAGTAGAGAAATGAAAATTAAAATAACTCTGAAGTACCATCTCACCCTTATCAAATTGGCTAATATAACTGAATAGGAAAATAAAAAATGTTGGAGAGAATGTGGGAAAATTGGAATACTTATGGATTGTTGATAAGAGTTGTGAACCGATCTATTCTGGGGAACAATTTGGAACTATGTACAAAATGCTATAAAATTGTGCATAATCTTTGACCCAGAAATAGCACTGCTAAATATGTATCTCAAAGAGATTTTTAAAAAAGTAAAAGGACCCACATGTACAAAAATTTTGGAAATTGAAGAGTTACTTATCAATTGAGGAATAACTGAACAAGTTGAAGTATGTGATTGTGATGGGATACTATTTTATATTAAGATATGATGCAAAAGATGTTTTGAGAAAAATCTGGAAAGACTTATATGAACTGATGCAAAGTTAAGTGAGCAGAACCAGGAGAATGTTGTATACAGTAGCAACAACATTGTATGATGACTAACTGTGAATGAATTAGCTATTTTCACCAATACAATGATCTAAGATAATTCCAAACCCAAGATAATTCTGATGAAAAATGTTATATACCTCCAAAGAAAGAACTGATGGAATCTGAATGCACATTGAAAAAAAATTAACTTTATTGTTCTTGAGGGGTTGTTTTTTTCTATATAGATAATATGGAAATGTTTTACATGTATAATTAATACAATATTTCTTGCTATCGCAATGTATAAGGAAAGTGTTAGGAGGAAGGGAAAAATTTAGAGCTCAATTTTTTAAAAAAATGAATTTAAAAAATTAATTCATTTTTTAAAGACAATGTAATTTTTTTAAGAGAAATGAACATCCTGATCCCCAAAGAATCATTGAGAGAGAGAGAGGGAGGGATTAAGGGAGAGAGAGAGAGTAAAAGAGAGAGAGAGAGAGAGAGAGAGAGAGAGAGAGAGAGAGAGAGAGAGAGAGAGAGAGAGAGAACAGAGACAGATAAAGAGATGGAGAGAGATAAAGACAGAGAAAGAGGAAAACACAGAAAGAGAATAGAACAGATTGGTAAAATAAAATAAATTTCCATTATCAACCAAGTCATCCCTAATTTCTCACCTCTGGAAAAAAGGGAGAGATATATATTTTCTCTTCTGTTCATTTCACCACAACTTGATACTTAACTAAAAATTAACAAAACTTCAGAAATTTCTACATCTTGGAGCTAAGAAACTAAACACAAGTAGTAAGTAAAGGTAGGATTCAAACCCAAGTGCTGTTTCCTCTTCAAGCATTTAGTTTTATATTATTGTTGCCATTTGTTGTTTTCATTTGCATTGCTGAAGTCATTACATTCAGGATGTTCCAAAAATCTTAGTGCAGTTTTAAACTTTAGAAGCACATTGTATGTTGTCTTCCTGGTTCTATTTACTTCAATTTGCACCAATATATAACTTTCTGTACTTCTCTAAATAATTTGTATCCATTGTTTCTTATGGCCCATGAATCTATTTCATTAGATTAATGTACTACAATTTATTTTGACTATTCTTTATCAATGGACATTTACTTTATTTCTAATTCTTTAAACTGCAAAAAAAATGCTGCTATAAATATTTTATTTTATATGGAAACTTTCTATTTCTTACTCTTTGTTGTTGTTTGTCCTTTGTCCTTGAAGAGAACCATGGCATCAGGGAGGTAATGCAAGTGAGTAGGATTTAAATGGGGAAGGGGGCTGTGCAAGGTCACCTGAATAATTTTTCCTTCCAGAGTCATCTGTGTCCAATGGCAAAATATATAGATCAAGATGACTGGAGATGGTTCTGGAGTCCCTTTTTAGCATGTTCATTTTTTGATATTCTAACAAGGGAATACACTAGAAAATTAGTTTATGTTTGCTTTTCTTTGAGAGGAAATTGTAGCATAGAAGATAGAGAATTGACTTTTGAAATTCCAAGACTTGGGTTCAGGCCTTGCACTAGGCTGTGTGATGCTAAATAAGTCATTTGACCTCTTAATGCTGTAGACAGCTCTTCAATAATTTAAATTGAAGAGAAGGTGCTGATTACTTTTGATAGAAATGTCCATATCTGATCTGCTATTGATAGAAACTGTTTCTTCTTCTACAAGTTCTCTCTACTCATTAAATCACAAGTCTAGTTCCTATTCTTTTATCTCTTTAAAGAAAATGTATGGGGAGTGTTATTTATTTTTTGGGAAAAAACCCTAGTAAAATAAAAATAGATAACATTTCTCTAGTAGCTTAAGGTTTGCAAAGTTTTTTGAATGATCTCATTTAATCCTAACAATAATACTGTGAGATAAATGCTACCAGCATCCTTATCCCAATGAGGAAACTAAGGCCAATAGCTATTAAATGTTTGAACTCAGGTCTTTATTGCTAGTAGGGAGCTAGATGGGACTGTGGATAGAGTGGCTGGCCTGGAGTCAGCAAGACAAATGTACTTGAATTTAGATCTATGCTCAGACACTTACTAGCCATTTGATTCTGGGAAAGTCACTCAATCCTATTTGCCTCAGTTTTCTCATTCGTAAAATGATCTGGAGAAGGAAATGGCAAACCACTCCAGTATCTTTGTCATGAAAACTGCAAATGGGGTCCTGAGATGTTGAAAAATAACTATACAACTACATCTCTCTTTTCATTTTATTCTATAGATTACCTGTGTACCTATTTTATCTCCACTTGACTATAAGCTTCATAGGTTCAGGGATTAGTCTTATTTCATTTAAGTATCCTTAGCCTATATTAGCTATATAGAATAGTTTTACATTATTAATTTACTGATATTCTATAATGGTGTTCATTCAGAGAGTTTAGAATAGGTCATAGTTAAAAAACTAATTCTGACAGTGGATAGAGAACTGACCTTGGAGCCAGGAAGTCTTGGGTTAGTCACCCATAGCTTGTGTGTATACAATAAATGTCTAAGAAATATGTGTTAGATTGAATCTGGATTTTCATGAAATCTGTTTCTAATGTCCATTGAATAATGAGAAAAAAGAGTAAAAAAACTATCAGAAATTATATAATTTATTTTGGTTGCATTATCTTCTCTTCTTTTCAGGGTGAAGTGAGATTTGATAATCTAGAGAAAGAATTCAGATGGAAAAGAGATTTTCTCTGAAAAGAGGAAATTGGCTGTGAGATCCTCAGCAAGGGGACCTTGGTGAGTAGTAAAGAGTTTTTCTTAAAAGATTGTAGGCTCATGTAACTGGAGCAAGAGGTGGACAGGAACTCTGAGACAATACCATTTCACTTATAGATCAGGAAATTGAGGCTCAGAGAAAAAAAATCAATAATACAGGCACTTAGAGACTGAGGCAAGATTTAAACCTAGATTGTCAGGTTCCAGTAGCAATCTTCATACTCTTGTATCACACACAGACCTTCTTTTTCTATGGCCTGGACCATATCCATTTTTCCCCCTGGGAAATAGAAGCTGAGTTGGAATAAGATTGAACAAAGATATATTCTTGGGAACCCTGGGATAAGGAGTCAAAAGTTGCAGTATTGTCCAATGCTGTAATTCAAAGACATGTTGTCCTTTATGAGTTAGGGGGTTGATGTCCTGGTTTTTAACAGGCAGGTTCTCAGCAGGTGGGCTCACAGCAGTGGCAGCAGCAGGCTGGACGGCAGCAAGACTGTCCACAGTAGGATGGGCGGCAGCAAGAAGCCTGGGCATGATGCAGCTGGCAACAAGATGGAGGAGTGCAGCTGACCACACAGCAAGGTGGCAGGCAAGTACCCTCAACTCTGCAGTCTGGGCGGCACCACCTGGTTCGGCAGCTCTCACATCCGCAGCATGGGGGTTGGTAACACCTGGTTGTGCAAGTGGTCTCACAAGGAGGTGCACAGCCAGCCCCAGAGCCACTCCCGGAGCCAATCCCACAGCCACCCTGTTGGCAGCAGCTGGTCCCACAGCTGGTTCCACAACCTCCCTGTTGGCAGCAACTGGTCCCACAGCTGTCTTGGCAACAGCTAGACCCACAATTCCCCCCAGTAGAGCAACTGGGGAAGCCACAGAAGCTGGTGGAGCAGGAGTTGCAGCAGGCCATGGTATCTGGAAGTTTTTTGGCAAAGTGAAGTTTTTCAAATTCAAGTGTCCTCTTGTTTGATGTACCTTTTATATGCTTTTCTCAGCTGTTGTTTATAGTGTTTAATAGCTTTTCCTTATTTTGGTTTTAAACAATTTCCTTCTAAGACACTGATTGAACTATTAATAAAACTGTTCTGAAAACTTTGTAAGTTGATTGAATTTGTTTTATAATTAGGATTCAGCAGCAACATCCTCCTTTACATCAGCATCTTCTTCATCATCATCATCATCATCATCATCATCATCATCATCATCAATGCCTATTATTGTTCACTAGAGGCTCTGTCCCAGAGAAAGCAGGATCTAGCCTCTGCTCATGGAGTAGGGGTAGGGTACTATTTTACTTTCAAAAGTGGGTATTATTATTCAACATTAACCCTTTCAAATTTACTATGATTATATCCACTATGTTTGATAGATATATCTGAATGCACTAGTACAACCAGTGTCCTCTTTGCTAAAGGCACATCTTATTTCAGGCAATGAGGATTATGAGAAAAAGTCCTGGGAATGGATGGTGAGGTGGTAATGTCTTGAGGTTGTAAATTGTCATTGGTACTTAGAAGCCCAGGAATAGGCTTTTACGGGATAGTGTAGCAGAAAGCAAGGCCACCTTGGAATCAGGAAAACTTGGGTTAAAGCCTTATGACCAATACACAGTCTGTTTCCTCATCTGTTAAATAGGGATAATAATAGCATCTTCACACAGGGCTGTTGTGAGGATCTAATGAGATATTTACTGGAGAAGGGAAATGGCAAACTACTCCAGAATCTTTACCAGGAAAACCTCATGGACAATATTGGCAAGCAATGGTTCATGGAGTCACTAAGAGTCTGACACGACTGAATGACTGGAAAACAACATAATAATAGGATTTTATTTATTTATTTATTTATCTATTCATTTATTTATTTATTTATTTTTTTTGCTGAGGCAATTGGGGTTAAGTGACTTGCTCAGAATCACACAACTAGGCAGTATTAAATGTATGAAGCTGAATTAGAACTCAGGTCCTCCTGACTTCAGGACTGGTGCTCTATCCACTGTGCTATCTAGATGCCCCAATAAAGGGATTTTTAAAATGCTTCACAAACTTTAAGGTAATATAGAAATGATGATTATATGACATTACATTTTATAATATACCATATCAAGCTATGATAATATATATTATATTATACTATACTATAGATATATTATATTATTTATTATAGTATTATAATATATTATAGATAGGTCGTACAGTAAGTAGAGTACTGGACCTGCAATCAGCAAGAACCAAGTTCAAATCTGATCTTAGACTCTCACTAGCTGTGTGACCTTAGGCAAATAACTTAACCTCTGCTTGCCTCAGTTTCCTCATCTCTAAAATGAAAATAATAATTGCAACTACTTCCCAAAGTTGTTGTAAGGATTAATGAGACAATGTTGTAAAATGTTTCACAAACCTTGAAGCACTATATAAGTGCTACTTTAATTATTATTTTTATTATTATCATTACTTAACCTTTCATTTCCCTTAGAAAACTCTACAAAGAGTAAACAGAAACTAACAGGAATTGAAGATCTGCATCTATGAAAGAAGATGCCAAAAGGGCACTCCACACACTGATGATTCCACTCCCTTCCTCTCTGAAAACTATAATTCCAAAAGAAACATATTAGTATGACAAATATTCTCTATATCTGCTTTTTTCTTTCTTTCTTTTTTTTTTTTTTTTTGTGGTGAGCAGAGAACTTATTGGACATCATTGTGTGTGTTGTGTGTGTGTGTGTGTGTGTGTGTGTGTGTGCCATATCTATAATGCTATTCATATAGGGCAGTGGTCCTCAAACTTTTTAAAAAGGAGCCAGTTCACTGTCTCTCAGACTGTGGGAGGGCAGGACTATAGTAAAAACAAAAGCTCACTCTCTGTCTCCACCCCTCAGCCCATAACCGGCAGGCCACATAAACGTCCTCAGAGGGCGGCATTTGGCCCTCGGGCAATACTTTGAGAACCCCTGGTATAGGGAGTCATAGGTGGGAGACTTTTTCTACCAAAGAAGATCGGAAACTTGGAGTTTTGGCTGGATGCCAGGGACCCTGTTTGGTAAATTAACTATTTTGGAAGCTAGCAGAAGAAAAGTTAATTTTATAAAAGCTCAATAAAAGCTTAAATGATCTGTTGGGACTTGTTAATCTTTTGTTTTAAGAGCCTTTACCCAGAAGAGCAAGGAGGCATACACCTGGAGAGATGACACATTAAGAACTACTGGAACATAATTTTGTATCTTACACTAAAATCTTTGTGTAAGATCCAAAATCCTAGACTTCACAAATTTAAGGAAATTATCAGCCAATTCAATAAGAACAAAGATTTATTAAGTTCTCACTATGTGCAAAGTAACATACAAATTGCTTAGTTCTGGGAAGTACATAGACAAAAATGAAACAATCCTTGATGAACTTACATTTCTAATGCCAAAAGGAAATAATTCATGAGTCGAAGAAGGCTTGGATGATCTCTGTGGTCCCCTCATATATATTTTTTTAACATCCTAAGGTTCAGTGCTTGAAAACTGAGGGATATGGAGAAAAATTTAGTCTGAGAGAAGTCAAATTTTTTTTATATATTTTATTTTGTTTTTTATTAATTTTTATAATTATTTATTATAAACATTTTCTTTGACAGTACATATGCATAGGTAATTTTTTTTTTTAAACAACATTATCCCTTGTACTCCCTTCTGTTCCCCTCCTTCCCTCTACCCCCTCCCCTAGATGGCAGGCATTCCCATACATTTTAAATATCTTATAGTATATCCTAGGTACAATATATAGTTCAGAACCGAATTTTGTTGTTGTTGTTGTTGCAAAGGAAGGATTATATTCGCAAGGTAAAAATAATCTGGGAAGAGAAACAAAACAAAAAAACAATGCTCACAGTTTACACTCATTTCCCAGTGTTCCTTTTCTGGATGTAGCTGATTCTGTCCTTCAATGATCAATTGGAATTGGATTAGCTCTTCTGAGAGAGGTCAAATTATGACTATTGCACATGTGTGATCAACTTTGTTTTGGAAAGATAAATGCTAGGATGTGATTTATCAGAACAAAATAGTTTTGTTTTTTAATGATGGATTCTTATTCTTGATATTAAGTCCATTTTTTCAAATCATTCATTTAATTGGATCAAAAAGGTACAATGCATAGAGATTTTCCTTCTTCTTGGGTTAAATTAGGGCAATAATTTAGCCTTTATTTATTTAATTCCTGGCATGTATGAGTGTCATAGGAAGCTGATGTCTGGATGTCATAGATTGATTAACAGCTTCAGTCTTTAAAGTAGGGGCTCAGATGTCATGCAAGACTATTGCCTGACGGAATTGGGTCTGTGACAAGATTCTAAGGAATATGTCATGAGCTAAACAGGATGGGAATATAGTTTGTATTTTATCCTCTCTGCCACCTCCAAATTTAGAATCCATAAATACAATCACACTTCTGCTTATCTCTCAAGATCCCCCTACTTTTCATTTTCCCTTTTCTGTGAAAGCTACCCCCTTCCAAACTGGGCTTTAGCTTTTCAGAGCAATGATAATCAAACTCCTATCCAGGGACCTATATTTAGTAGTAGCTGCACAGGTGCCATTAGGTAAATCTCTCTCCTATCTCCTTCCATCATACCTCTCTTTTATTCCTCCAGATCACCTTATGACTGGATGCTGTGAAATCTCCACAGAGGGCTAATTCTTTGCTTCTGTGTAGTGACAGAGAAGAGACACTTCTCTCTTCAATTTGAGTCAGAAAGCAGCAAGCTGCAACAGATACTGGATCTCATTCCAATGCCTTTTCCCCAAAACCCACACTTTTTGTAGACTTTTCAATCAGTACAATCTTTTCAATGATCCGGATTATCATTTTTAGTATCATTTTGGGTATAACCTTTTTCTCATTTGTCCCTCACTCTCTCTCCCTCTAAATAGCCAATTAGTTATCAGATCTTGTTGTTTTTACTTGCAATCTTTCCTATAATATCTTTTTCTCCCCTCCCACATTTGTTCTCCACAATTCATTGAGGTCCCTATCACCTTTTCCCTGGGCAATCGCTATGATCTCCTACTTGATCTTTCTTCACTCTAATACATGCTCCACACAGTTGTCAAAATAATTTTATTTCAGTTGCTGACTTGATTATGGCACTCTTCGATTCAATAAACTCTATTGACTCCAGTTGACCCTGGGATCAAATAGTTATCATCTTTATCTCCTCTTTTTAAAATTTCTATTTTTGTGCAAGTTTAATAATGTACATAATTATTAGTACAGAAATACAAACACTTAATTTATGAACAAGTAAAAGTACACATACTGGGAGTTCATGCTAAAAATATTTACTGATAAGCTTATGAAATCAAATATATGTGTGTGTATGCACATTCAAAGTGATGGAGAAAGGGCCATTCACAACTAGAGAAATCCAGAAAGACCTCATGAAGGATGTGGTAATATAGATGAATCTTGAAGGGGGCTAAGATTTTTAGGAGTTAGAGATAAGGAAAGAGAAAACTATAAGCATTAAAGGAAATATTTGGAGACATATGGAGTCAGAAGATGGAATATCATAACATGAATAACAGTAAGTATGTCATTTTGAACAGATGATGTAAAAGAAAAGAAGATGTAATCAGTCTGGAAAGAGAGACTGATGATTAAGATGGGATTTAATGACAAATAGAAGAATATCTATTTTAACCTCAAGATAAGATGGTGTCACTGAAGTTTTTTGATCAGAGGAGTTCCATTTTCTTACTTGAGCAACATATACATTTATATTTTCATGCTTGTTCTTAAGGAAAGAAGCTAGATTCAAGGAGACTACTTAGGAGGCTCTTCCAATAGTCTAGGTAAAAGATGATAAGAGCCTGGGCTACATGATTCTATTGGGACTAGAGAAGACTCTAGATATAAAAGATGCTAAAGAAAGGGAACTATCAAATTTTGGCAACTGATTGAATCAGGCAAAGTGATGGTGGCTGAATGATGATTGAGAATGCTTTTTAGGGGGAAATGAGGTGATGCAGTGGATAGAGCACCAACCCCAAAGTCAAGAGGACTTGAGTTTAAATCTGATCTCAGATACTTAACACTTCCTAGTTGTGTGATCCTGGGCAAGTCACTTAACCCCAATTGACCAGAAAAAAAATATTCTTAGGCTTTGAAGCTCAACTAACTTAAGGAATGGTCATTTCCCCTTTCCTTACTTTGCTAAACCTCTTTGGAGAGAGGTTGCAGATTAAAGGTACTGAATAAAATTTACCTTTTCAAATATAGCCATTGTGTGAATTTATTTTGCTAACTATAACATTACAAGGAAGGATTTCAAAAGAAAAAAGGAAGAAAAAGAAACACTGAAAATATACACAGGAGCACAAAAAGTTCTGAAGTGAATACAATCAAACAGGGAATATAGGCATTATCATGTTAATGGTTCAATTTAATGTATATGTTAAAAATTCAAAGTATCTAATATGGAAATTTACAGTTTCACATAAAAATCATTGTTTTTTTCCTTTTTATATAGAATTTCCCTGCTTATTGAAGTTAAAGTTCAAAATTTTTTAAAATAAAGTTTAAAATTGGTGGGATTCTTGATAAAGATAGGGATGGATATTGTTCTACTCACCACAGCTGGATCTTCCAAATTTTTTTTTTAAATTTCCTTAAAACTCCCCCTCTCCCACTGCCTCAAATGAAAACTTTGTCTTATATTTTACTAAAAAACACGGAGGGTATTTGCCAAGAGCTCTATCTTCTCCTCCTCCTCTTATACCACCTACATCCTTTCTGTAATTATGTCTTCCCTTGCCTCTTTCTCATATGGAGTGGCAACTCTTTTCTTTAAGTATGATTTAAGAAATCATGAAACAAAAAATGACTGAGCAAGGAAAATTTAAAGTTTATTTTTGAATTAAAGAAAAGGAGATATTCTAATGAGTTGTTGAGATATTTTATTTCTCTTTTTGTCTGGGGATTCCCAAGTATCTCAGTATATCTAAGGATTCCAAGTTTGGGCTTTTAAAACATTTTCAGTAGCAGGAAGTCAGCGGAAGGTTGCAGGTTAGAAAATTGATAGACTTGAAATTTCTTTGGAATCCAAGAGTTTGTGAGTACTTAGTCAATTTCAAAATCATATCTCAGCCATAAAATTTGTAAATTGGTCTTCAGCAGGTGGGCTTACAACAATAACAGCAGCAGGCTGGACGGCAGCAAGACTGACCACAGTAGGATGGGCGGCAGCAAGAAGCCTGGGCATGATGCAGCTGGCAGCAAGATGGGGGAGTGCAGCTAACCACACAACAAGGTGGCAGGCAAGTTCTTTCAACTCTGCAGTCTGGGCGGCACCACCTGGTGCGGCAGCTCTCACATCCGCAGCATGGGGGTTGATAACACCTGGTTGTGCAAGTGGTCTCACAGGTGGGTCCACAGCCAGCCCCAGAGCTGATCCCAGAACCACCCTGTTGGCAGCAGGTGGTTCCACAGCTACCACCACAGCTGGTTCCACAGCCACCCTGTTGGCAGCAGCCAGTCCGACAGCTGTCCTGACAGCATCTAGATCCACAATTCCCTCCAGTAGAACAACTGGGAAAACCACAGAAGCTGGTGGAGCAGGTGTTGCAGCAAGACATGGTATCAATAGGTCTGTTTCTGTTTTACTTATGAAATGATGTTTTTTCAAATTTGCTTGACCTTGGACATTCAGCCTTTTATAAACCTCTTGAGTGAATGTTTATGTGACAGTCAGCACTTCCATTTTATTATTGTCAAGCTTGTCCCCGCTGATCACAGCTCATGAGCTATTTTAAAAATATTACCAAAGCAATAAAATTGGATTTGCTTTGTTGCTCAGTGAATACTCATTGAATCTTTATAACTAGAAAATGATGAGGCAGTGTCTCATCTCTCAAAGATTCTGTCATTAACATACAAACTTTAGACTTTATTTTTCATGTGTCAATTCTTCACTTGAAAGTTTAACTGATAAATACAAGCTACTATTTTTTTTTATGTTCCCAAGGGAGAGATAATAAACACACTTAAGGATAGAATCAAGATCTCAAAAGTTTGAAGTTTAGACTACTTGGTTGAAGGGGGAGAAACTTAACTTAATAGAAATAAATGTAAATTATTACACTTAGGTTCAAAAAATCAATTTCAGAAGTACCATGTTGGGAGAGGGATAACTAAGCAGAAGTAATCTTAGAGATATATCTGGATGTTGTAATGGACTACAAGTTTAGTATATATCAATAAGTGTGACTTAGCAGCCAAAAAGTTTAATGAAATCTTGGGATGGGATGAGAAATAGAGTTTCAGTAAGTCATCATAAGTCAATAACAATAGGTAATAATCCTGCTCTGTCCTGGTTCTACTGCTCATAGATTTATACTGTTTAATTCTGGGTGTGTAATTTTGAGAAGAATATTGATAAGCTGGAGAGTTTCCATATGAGGACAACTGCAGCAATGGATGCTTTCCATATAAGGATTGGTCAAAAGAATTGGAATATATATGTAGGGAAGAGAAGATTCATGGTAAGATAAGGGGGGGAAAGGAAGAACTAATAATGGTTTTCAAATGTCCAAAGGATGATTATACGAAAATGACATTCAAATTATTGTGCCATAAGAAGTAACAAAAAGGACAGTTTTTAGAGAAATTGTAAAGACCACAATAAACTAATGCAGAGTAAAGCATTCACAGAACTTGGAAAACAATTTATACAATGATAATGACATTTGAAAGAAAAAATATGAAAAACTTTAAAATGCTGATCAATGCAACAACAAACCACTAAACCAAAAAAATGAGATGAAACATGCCATTGACTTCTTGACAGAGAGGTGATGAACTTAAAATACAAAGAGATAACATTTTTAGACATGGCCAATGGACCATAGAAAATGTTTATTTTGTCAGACTATGTTGCTATGGATAGAGGAATTTCTTTTTTTTCTTACTTAATAGAAGCAGGAGTAATTGGAAAGATAGAATAATAGGGGGAAAAGTATATTTATTTTGTAACCCAACACATTTATTTCAATATAATCTACTGCTCTGCAGTGCTGCTGCTGCTCTGAATTAAAACTCAGTTACTGAACCACACTGTAAAAAAAGAAATGGTGAAAATACATTATCTTGTCTTACTACTTTAGGAAAAAAAAAAAAGTATTTCAATGCATAGCCTTAATGGAGTAAGACTGCCATTGATTTATTGTTCCCAGAAATGAGTACTGGGGAGTACTTATAGAAAAAATAAACAATGTAAGTGTGCAGGATTTAATGTAGACACTGTGAAATTTGAAAATCATAACATTTCAAAGACATATGTTACATAATTTTTAAAAATGTATAGAAAAGAGAAAAGGAAGTTCAGATGGGAATACAAAAAAGAAAGATATTAGGATATACTGTAGCACATTTGGTATGTATGGGGTTGCTTGTCATTTGGGGGAGAGATTTGAGGGAGGGAGGGGAAAATTAGGAAAGGTGAATGCAGGGGATAATGTTGAAAAAAAATTTGCCCATGCATATGCACTGTCAAAGAAAAGATTATAATTATAAAATTAATAAAAAAAAGAAAGATATGGTTGCTACTTCCATGTTAAATAATGTATACTTAAAAACAGCCTATGTATGTAGATTCAAAAACTCATATCTTAATTTTCTCTCCTTCATATATTGAAATATTCATATCTGTGAGGACTGTCATATTCATGATAAAAAGAAATAATATATATTTTAAAAAGAAAAGACATCCAGTGTGGGGTTTTTTTTTTTGACCCTATAAGGTAGAAGTTGGAACAAAGGGTAGTCATTTCAAAGAAGGAAATTCAAGCTTGATGTGAGGGAAAGTATCTTAACAATAAAGGTTATCTTAAATTAGAATGGCTTGTACTGGGAGGAATGAGATTTCTCTCACTGGAGGTATTAAAAAAAAAAAAAAAAGATTAAATGGCCTCCTGTAAGACGTGTTATAAAGGTTACTGAAAGCCATTCTAATTGTGAAATTCTCTGATTCTGTAATTGGTGTAGTATATTTTTCCCTGATGAAGTGAAAGAATTGGATTAACTTTCATTGTGATATTTCCATCTTTCTCTGCTTAGTCCCGAGATGGAAGGGTTCATGTTTTCTTTAGTTATCTAGATAGGTAGCTCAAAAAATACCCAATACTAATTATATAGATCTCGAAATTCTGTTAATGTTTATCCTGTATAAAGACCTCTTCCATCTTTATTTGATAATCTTGCTTTGGGAATAATTTTCCAATTAGTAGAACTTGAAATCATTATCTTATTTAGTAGAATGATTATAGAAAAAATAAAAATTTCAGGCAATGGATGACATGATGGATTAAATAGCTTGCAGAATTATACTGTGAGGAGGTTGTGGGGAAGGCGGCTTGGAGAAGGAAAATAGATGCTTAAAGAATTAGAGTCAAGCATCTTATTTTTCACAGGCATTCAGACATATGACTCTCTCAACTTAGAGTGCTTTAGACATACGAAGATAGTGGGTTGGACATACAGAGACACATGTACCGTAATTAAGACTCCAGCTATTCGAGTTTCTACCCTTAAATCTAATGGCAGATACCCAAAGATTAGGAGTGGGGTAGATGTTAGGCTTAATCAAGTAATAAAGTGGTCTCGACTATGACAACCACCCATCCCCACTCCAACCATATCAATCACAAAGACATTGACTATTTACTAACTTTACATACATGCATTAGATGAAGTCTGCTAGGCTGATAGTTTCCTGATCTTGTGTTCTTAAATCTAAACACAGTTGACCAAACTGATTGTACATAGGTGGTTGAATCAGTGGTCAAACATGGCATTACTTCTGTGAGCTGGGACATAGCAATAGGTTAATCCTCATTTATAACAAAAAGGATTTGTGCACAAGAAATGGCAAATTGTTACTAAATGACATGCATTGATCATGAATGTGTTCAACTTGAAGAGTAGCTTACATAATGTTTCAATACTGTAACAACATTCACAAACTCTTAGAAGATCCAGAAAAAGGCTTCCAGTGTACTGAGTACACACTCCTTGGAAGACTTACAAAGGATATGCAGAAGAATTATGTTGATGACAAAGTATAAATGAGTTGGAATTCACACTGATTGAAGTTCACATTGCTGAGATCAAAATGGGCAGAATTGCAAATTCATATTCCATAAATGAAGACCAAGAATTGCCTAGTGTATTAGAAAGTTCGCTTTAAAGGGACTGATTTTTGTTTGCAAATCAAGGCTGATATAATGACAATAGTGAAGCTCACTAAATAGTTGATATTTATATAATATTTTATGATTGCAGATTGGGATGCTTACATCATCTTTAGAGGTGGGTAAATAGCACTCTAATGTTCAGGCTAACTTTCTGGAGGTCCTTTAGACAGGCCTTGGTCTCAGCAGGATAGACACCATGAGAATGGTCAAGAATAGAATTTAGAGTCTTTATTCTGGCCCAGTCTTGATCTTAGTGCAGGAGGCATGAGAGCCACTACAAAACTGGTCAAAGATAGAATGTCTCTCTTCCAGTCCTTGTTAGCCCCTATATACCTTATAGTAATGACATCATTACAGCATATTGATTACTTGTGAACTTAGAGAACCATTACATCACCATACTAAGTACTAAGTATATATGTGAACTAGAGAACAATCATCTCATCAATTCCACTGAGTTAACACTTTGTTTCAAGCATACTTCTCCAGAGTTCCGGCTCTCTACATAGCACCATATTTAGAATACTGGAGCTGGAGTCAGGATGATCTGAATTCAAATACAGTCTTAGACATGTCCTATCTCTGTGATCCTGAGTAAGTCACTTAATATCCATTTACTTCAATTTCCTCATCTATAAAATGAGAATACTAATTGTACTTATCTCTCAGAGTTGCTGTAAGATTAAAATTAGGAATATTTATAAAATGATTCCTGAACCTTAAAATCCTATATAAATGTAAATAAATTCATTATTGTTGTTATCTCTTTTGACCCTCAAAACAGCATTGGTAGGGTAGATGGTGGTGGTAGATGATGGAATTCATTATCATTCAAAGTAGATATGATCAGAACTATTTGATATTGACTAAAACATAAAAAAGTTTATAAGTTGGACATTTATATAATAAACAAATTCCAGAAGCAATCAAAGATACAAGTGTATTATTTAATAAACTCAAGGACACCAAAATGCTAACTTATGTGACTTATGATCTCCCTATTTGACAAAGTCTTCTAGAAAAACTGGAAAGTAATCTCTCATAAATAGGTCTTAGACCAACTACTCACACTATATATCACAGGCTGAAAATAAGGAAGAAAGCATCTTTTACATTTTGGTATGGTGAGAATTCCTGAAAAAATAAGAAAGGTGTTCACAAGAAATACAATGGACAACTTTGGTTACATAAAATTTAAGATCTTTTGCACAATAAAATCAGTGGAGATAAAATTAGAAAGGAACTAGTTAATTGAGGAGAAAATCTTGGCAACAACTTTTTTTGATAAAAGACTGACATCCAAGATATATAGAAAATTGATACAAGTATGAAAGATTAAGACTATTCCCCATGAGATGAATGGTAAAGAATATAAATAGGTAATTTTCAAAAGAAGCAAGCAAGTTTGCATTGTATTGTGTGTGTGTGTCTATGTGTCTGTGTGTTTGTGAGAGAGAGAGAGAGAGACAGAGAGAGAGAGAGAGAGAGAGAGAGAGAGAGAGAGAGAGAGAGAGAGAGCAAACAAAGAAGTGGCAATAGGTAGATATTCATTGATTGGAGAATTGAAAAATAAATTATAGTACATGAATATTGTATAATACAATGCATAATAAAAATGATTACTTAGGTGGCTGAAAAAACTTAAATGAACAAAGTAAAATAAGCAGAGCAAAGAAAATATTACCCCAAATGACTGAAACAATGTAAATGGAAAGCACAACTACCACAAAACAATAAGATATTAATATAATCAAATTACAAATATTAAGCTTGACCCCAGAGAAGAGTTATGAGGAGACACTTTCTCCCATTCATTTGCAGAGATGGAAGGAATAGAGTACACAGATGAGGAGTATTATGTCTAGTGCCATATTTGTTAATATTTGATTGCTTTTGCTAACTATTTTTCTTTTTTCTTTTAAACAGTCTTTAATATATGACTTTCTACAAGAGAGAAGGGAATGGATAGAGAAGGAAATCCAAATGATGAAAAAATAAAAAATACCAATAAAGTCTATGGAAAGACTAAGACGTACAAGTCATGAAAAATGTATGAAAACTCTCCAAATCTCTATTAAAAAGAGAAATGAAAAATTAAACAACACTAAGTTTTGACTTAGCATCCTTCAGATTGGCAAAGATCCCCCCAAATAATTCAAAAATAGGCATTATTGAAGGAGCTCTTAATCAATCAGAAAAGAATGGCAAACAAAATGGCCATCCATTAGTTGGGAACTAAGTGAGTAAACAAATTATGGTATATGAATGCCATAGAGCATTTTTTTCTCTAAAAAATAACAAAAGGGATTGATTCAGAGAAAATAGGGGTGACATACATGCTGAGGTTGACTGAAGTAAATAGAACAAGGAAAATAATTTGTGTAATTGCAATGATTAGGTAAATAAATTCATGAAAGACTTATAAACTTTGATCAATGCAATGATCACAACTTCAAAAGCCTGATAATGAAACATGCTTTCCACCTCTTGGCAGAAATAATGGACAAGACACAATTTCAGACATAACTAATGTATATGTTTATTTTGATTAACTATATTTATTTATTACGTAAAAGAACTTCTATACATTGTGATAACATAGGTAGGGATAGTGATGCAAAAACAAAAACAAAAATAAAGAAAGAGAAAATATCCAAAATAGAGAAGTTCAGAAAAAAGCAAAAAGCAGGGCAGTTATGGTTACAATCATGTTAAGTTTAATATACATTTAAAAATAAACTGTCCATAATAATTTACAGTTTTATATGTATTCCTCTGTCTCTGTCCTTTATAAATAATGAAATTTTTATATTTAGATTTGTTAAGTTAAAAATAAATAGATAAATAAATATTATATATGACAAGTATACATACATATATATATATATAGTATATATGACAAAGAGTTACATAAAAAATCCTTGGAAAGATTACCTGGATTTACATTATGAAGAGCTTAAATGCCAAACTGAGTGAATTGTCTTTGATATGAGAGCTAATAGGAGAGGAGCCATTAGAGCTTTTTGGGCAGAGAGAGTTATTATAAGACTTATTCTTTAGAAATATCAATTTGTTTGCTATCTAGAGAAGAATTGGAGAGGGGGTAAAACTGAGGCAAAATGACAATTGGTAGATCATTGTCCTGGCAAGTAGTAATGAAGCTTGAATTAAAGTGATAGTCTATATATAGGTGGAGAGAAGAGAGAATATAAGGGAGTTGTGGAAGCAGAATCAGCAAGATTTGGCAACTGATTGGATACAAGAGGTGAGACAGAGTGAAAAGTCAATAATAATTCTAATGTTGTGAATCTGGAAGGACAGGGATAATTAGATCCTAGGAAAAATTCACTCAGAATGAGAACAAGGAGAACCAAGAGAAAGCAGGGTCACCAAAACTTGGAGGGGAGAAAATATCTAAAAAGAAAAGAACGGCAGCAATGTCCAATGTTATCGAAAGGTCAAGATGAATAAAAACTGAGAAAGGGTCGTTGGATTCTTTTTCCAAGGCAATTGAGGTTAAGCTACTTTCCTAGGTTCACACAGCTAGAAAGTGATTTGTTTGTTTGTTTTAATTAGTAAGTATTAAGTATCGGAGATCAAATTTGAATTCAGGTCTCCTGACTTCAGGGTGGGTACTCTACTCACTGCATCAGGTAGCTGCCCTTGGGGCATTAGATTTTAATAATCAAGGGATTGTTGATAACTTTAGAAAGAGCTGTTAAAGTTTAGAAGTGGGGTCTGAAGGGATTGAAAAAAATAAGAGGAAGTGAAAACATTGAGTGTTGATTTTTTTTTTTCTTTCTTTTTTAGGAATTTGACCATAAAAGAAAGGAGTTTTAGGATGACAGTTTTGTGGCTGATGAGATCAAGTGTTTATTGTTATTATTGTTTTTAATAGGAGAGATTTGGGCAGGTTTGTGGATAACAAAGATATATCTGGAAGATTGGAAAACTCAAGATTGAAGACCAGAGAGAAGGAATATTTTCAGGCACAATATGCTGAAGCATATAGTCTATAAGTAAAAGGGTTGGCCTTTGTTAAGAGACCAACTTTTTAATTACGGAATAGAAGAATGAACAGATGATGATGAAAAGGGCTGAAGAGACAACTTATAGGGAAATGATCTCGATTTTCAAAATAAATATAAATGGCAGGTTCTTTTCTAAATGTGGTATGCTAAAAGACAATTTGTTGTTCAGTCATTTTTAATCATGTCCAACTTTTCATGAACCCATTTGGGATATTCTTGGCAAAGATACTGAAATGGTTTGCCATTCCTTCTTCAGCTCATTTTACAAATGAAGAACTGAGACAGACAGGGTTAAGTGAATTGCCCCGGGTCACATAGCTAGTACATGTTTGCTGCCAAATTTCCATTACCAATTCTCAAAATGTGTCCCAGAGAATCCTGAGTGTGTATGAAAGTCTTTCAGAGGGTCTAAAAATTCAAAATTAGTTTTTTTTCTAATATGGTAAATATCTATAAATACAAACCATACAAATAAACTCTTTGGATAGCTCTTCAATAATTTTTAATAGTATAAAGAGTTACTTACTGTGAACAAAAGTTTGAGAACCACTGCCCTAATCTACTTTGTTGCCCTGGAGAGTTAACTAGGGAGAACTAAAAATATTGTCTGTCCTGATCTAATTTGATGCCCCTAAAGCAAGATCAGGATTAGTACAAATCTCAAATTAAACATTACACTTGTGAAAGGATTTAAATTCCAAGGAATTTATGTTAAATTGTAGGAAATAGCAAGACTGGGAGTTCTTAGTTTAGGCAGGGTAGTGATTGAGTTAGTATTAATCAGAATACATATTAGTATATAATTAGCATGTAGGAAAGATCCTTCTACCAAAGTTCTTTTCAAAAGCCTCATCAATATAAGAAAGTGAATGTGGGTTCTTAAAGACTGACAATGCAGATAATTCCAGCATGTTCTACCAAGCTAGAAAGCTCAGGTTCATCAATGAGCTCAAATTTTTATTACTACCATTGATTTGATAGGATCAATGTGTTTTTTTCTCCTGTGCCTTCCCCGCCCCCCCCCCCCCCAATTCATTAAATCACCAGTTTGGGCTTGAAGGAAGCCCAGTAAGGATTCATTCAGAGATTTCTTCTTTAGATAACATAAATACATTTTGAAATAATTATAGTAAAAAAGTGTTTTCAGCTGCTGGATGGACAGGGTAGGAAAAGGGAATGTTATTAAAGAGTTGCCAACTGACCTGGGTTCTGAAGCAAAGTATTAATAGGGATGATAGGAATTGATAAGGCAAAAGGGGAGAAATCTCCTAAAATTTAATTTATTTATTCACTCATTTTGTTATGCTTATATAATATAATTCTTATAATTAAGTTAAAATGATTAGAGATAAGGATAGAGACAATAGAGTAGTAAATTGATCTATTGATATCATAGAACTAATTTAATTAGTTGCCATATTTTATATCTCAATGCTAGTACTTGGCTATAGTCAGGACTTAATAAATGCTAGTTGACTAACTGACATTAATTATACCAAAATTAGTTTAAATTCAGTTGATTGGTATTTGATCAGCTGAATTCCCATTGATGGGAATATATAAAATGGTAAAATGATACAAATCAAGTGGTTTTCTTGTCTTAAAAAAAATCAAGTTTATTAGAATGTAAACAGATCATGGGAACATGAAATTTTTCATTGGCAGAATATATTTCTTTAACAGGGACATAAACATTCCAAAATTTGATGTGCAGAAAAGACCTGGGTAGGTTGGACACTGCCCAAGGGGAAGAATGTATTGATGAATATTAGCACCTCACGAGACAATATTTTCAATCTGACTTGGATATCTTGAAGGATTATATATGCTCAGCAATAGGAGGATCAGCAAGTGGGGCAGCTATAGCAGGTGGTGCGGCAGGGAGCTGGCTGGCAGCAGGGGGGTCTGCAGCAAGGGGATTGCACAGAAATGGGCTGGCAGCAGGTGGAAGCCCAGCAGCAGGGTCTGCAGACAACAGCTGTGCAGGAGGTGGGGCAGCAGGAGATAGGGCAGCAGCAGCCGTCCTGTCCACAGCAAGGGGGACAGCAGCGGCGGGGGCAACAGGTATCACAGATGGGGCGGCTGCACCTGGGCACACAGCTCACTGGGCGGCACACAGTGGTTTGGCAGGAGACTGGCAGGCAACAGCGAGGTGGGCAGCAGGGCTGGCAGCAGCAGGACTGACTACAGCAGGGCTGACAGCAGCTGGACTGGCAGCAACTAGGCTGACAACAGCCAGAGGAGACAGAGCCACAGCAGGAGCTGACCATGATGTTGGTTGATTTTGGTTTGGTTTGAGTGGAAGGAGTTGGTTTTTCAGATCTGAATGCTCTGACCTGTTCTGAGCCCTTTATATATCCTAGTCAGGTACTGCTGGACTTCCCAGAAGACAAAAACATTTCCATGTTAATGGTTTTTGCCAATTAAGTGAGAATTTTTGTTTGAGTAATGATGACATGCAATACCCAATGTCATTAAGAAAAAATTTTGCTTCCTGAATTTGAACTCATCCAATTTGAATTTTGACACCAAAGTCAGAGTTTCCTAGCCTATTTTCAAAAAAATTCACTCAACATATCATGTCCTCTATTATATCATATTTCTCTTGCTATGCAGTGTTATTTTGGTAGTAAACTACTTTGAGGTGAATATTAAAGAATATATCTTTTGTCATACCATTGTGATTCAGTGATATAGATGACAACCCACCTTCTGGTGTAACTCATCCATGTTTTCTCATAAATTCACCATGGGATAGGGTAACTCTAAGTATCCTTTCTCTAGACATCAAGTAAATACCAAAGAAGAATGTAGGTATTTGGTTGTCTCTCATTCTTACTATATGACTAGACCAACTTTTTATGGCCATACATTTCTTTGATGACATCGAAGAAACACTAATTTTTTCTGCCTACTTCCTCATTTGCCATGTGTAGTAAAAAGAATTCCAGTTGAGTAATCTCTTTTTAGAAACTTTTCTAAAATAGCAACCTTTCTTTAAAGAAACAAGGAAACAGGTAAACTCCATAAAATGATACTCATTCTGCTTAAACCACAGTTCTCAATCTCAAAAGGGGCATTATGATGACTGGGCAGTCAGTTAATATGATGAATAAAATGCTGGGCTGAGGTCAAGAAGGTTCATTTTCCTAAGTTGAAATCTGGAGACCTAGTTTCCTCATTTGTAAAATGAGCTGAAGAAGGTAATGTCAAATCACTCTAGTGTCTTTGCCAAAGAAATTGCAAATAAGTCATGAAAATTCAGACATGTCTGAAAAAGCTGAGTGACAATAAATTATAATGACTATTCCTTCTACTATAGACATCATTATTAAAAATATACTCTTGTATGTTTATTTGGGAAAGATGAATTTACTACATGAACACTGTATGCACTAAATATGGTTAAGATATAATTCATAAGATTTACTAGTAGAACAAGAATTTATTTCCCCATTTAGAAATTTTTTATTATTCAATTTATTTACAATATAATAAAATATAGGGTTTTTCTTTTGTAATTTGTTTTATCTCAGTTGAGAAGGTGTAGAGATCCCACAAATTCCCATAATAAGAAAAAAAATGTTGTAAACCACTAGGAAATAGCAAAACTCACTATATCGGTATTCAGATCTCAAGGTTCCCTTTTTCCTTGCCTACATTAGCTCAGAGTTTGACCACTATGGGTTTTAAACTATTCTATACTGGCATTTGAATAGCATGAAATGACATTATGGGAGATTCTCTTGCACACGTGTCAGAGAGAGTCAGACAAGATTCCTTGGATGTTGTTTTGAATAGAGCACCATTTGGTAGATAATTTGAACATTACATCCTGCTCAGTAATTGATATTGTGACACATTGCTTTTCTCTCAGCTTAAGTTAGATAGCACTTTGTAATAGTATTGGAAAGTGGCATAAACATTTATACAGATGTCATGCTGCAGTAAAAGAAATCATTTGGGGATCATTTAACTCTTGGAATATAAAATAGCAAGGCTCCAAACTCTCCAAAAATTACTATTATATTATGGTGTAATGTTGTGTGGTATTCTATAAGGTAGAATCACAAAATCTCTCTAACTGGAGGTTTTCCAACAAAAATTACATGTCAAGAATATTTTAGAAAGAATTTCAGTACAAGTGCAGGTTGGACTATGTGGTTTCTGGGGACTCCTCTGACTCAAAGATTGTGTAACTCATTTGCATGATTAATTTAGCTCACCATCATGATATGCCTGGCATTCACAAACACAAATCTACATGAGGAGAAATTAGAGTATGCATTTTCTTATGTCAAAAGGTTCTTATGTCAGCATTATGGGCAGTGTTTAATGCTCTTTAAAAGACATGTTTCTTAGTAAGTTCTGAGTGAGATCTTAAAAGAATGTACTAAATAGAAATTGCCTTAAAATAAATTAGATAAACTCATTGTTCTGATTGATCTAACTTTGCATAAGAGAGATTTTAAAGTTAAAAATAAGACCATTAACATTTTTTTTTAATACAAAAGGGGAGTCTTATTTACCCAAATATACACATAATAATCCCCATTCCTGCTGGATATTTGGTACTAATGATCTAATTTGGTACTAATGTCATGTCTAAATATCTAGATATGTATACTGATGAATTAACTCTGTTATGATTGTTGTACATCGCAATAGAGGTATTCTTTGTTGTCAATCATTTCAGTCATGTCTGAATTTTTTGTGACCCCATTTGGAGACTGCTTGTCAAAGATACTGGAATGGTTTACCATTTTCTTCTCCAGATCACATATGAGGAAATTGAGGCAAATAGCATTGTGACTTGCCCAGAATCACACAACTAGTAAGTATCTGAGGTAATATTTGAATTCAGAAAAATGAGTCAAGGACTCTCTATGCACTATTGTATCACCTGGAGTTGCATAATGAATGAAACTTTTAAAACATTAAGTCCTATTTTAAAGATTTGCTCACTAAAAGAAATTCATGATTATTGCTTGCCTAAAGAAAGGAATAATTTTATAGCAATTTTGTAGCAACTATTACAAAAGATCTGAATTACTGAATTTGTTTAGTTACTGAAGAAAATTGTCTTATGGGCTTATTCAAACTGACCATGCCTAAAGAGCATGCCTCAGAGTAGATCTGTATATTGTTCCATCTAGTTTTTATGTACCAGAAAAGTGTATGTTCAGTTCTACAGTGGTTTGTAGAGCTTATATATGTATATATATATATATATATATATATATATATATATATATATATATATATATATATATATATATATATATATATAATTTCTGTAGCATGGAAATTAAATGGACTTTTTATTAAATCGGGCCATATTTACCTGATAGTTTTGAAATTTTAGTAAATTGTAGCCATATATGATAGTATCTACATGCAAAGTGACAAAAGTAACTCAATTTCTGTGCATTTTTGTGCCTTATAAAATTGAATTGTTACTTGTCCCTTGTATAGTTATTTCATGAAAATGGAAGATGGGTTTTCTATAGATATTAAAGTTTTATATGTGATTCTTTTGTAAATGAGTTTGTTGATTGAATTAAAACAAAGATTGTACCATTTCTTTGATAAGATTCACAAATACTTAAAATAATCAACAGGAAAAAAAAACAAAAACAAGTAGCTAAAGAAATACTTAGTGCTTAGTCCAAATTATTTTGAAGTATAGCTCAATGTAATTAGTCAATTGGTACACATAACTTAAACAGAAGAATAAATGAAAAAAAAGGATTTATTAAATTCTTGCTATGTGTCATGCACTCCAGGCTAAGCACTGGAGATAAAATGAGAAAAGTGAGAGTCTTTGATCTTTCAAGGGGAGGAGGAGATAACACTTCTTAAAAAGAGATCCATAAATGAATATTATTGCTCTGTAAGAAATGACCAGCAGGAGGAATACAGAGAGGCTTGGAGAGACTTTCATCAACTGATGCTGAGTGAAATGAACAGAACCAGAAGATCGCTGTACACTTCAATGCTGTATGAAGATGTATTCTGATGGAAGTGGATATCTTCAACATAAAGAAGATCCAACTCACTTCCAGTTGATCAATGATGGACAGAAATAACTACACCCAGAGAAGGAACACTGGGAAGTGAATGTAAATCGTTAGCACTACTGTCTATCTACCCAGGTTACTTATACCTTCGGAAGCTAATAATTAATGTGCAACAAGAAAATGGTATTTACACACATATATTGTATCTGGGTTATACTGTAACATACGTAAAATGTATGGGATTGCCTGTCATCAGGGGGAGGGTGTGGAGGGAGGGGGGGATAATTTGGAAAAATGAATACAAGGGATAATATTATAAAAAAAATACTCATGCATATATACTGTGGGAAAAAAAAATTCTAAATAAAAAAAAAAAAGAAAAGAGATCCATAAATGAAGGTTAGTTGCAGTTAGTAACAGGAAAAAAGGTAAGATTCAGTGGTTCATAATACACCGTGGCAAGGAAGATGGTAAGATTTGGTGGTCTACTATCTTCTCAGGATTGCTCTTGGTGACTAGTGAGAGTGACCAGCCCTGAAGTCAGGAGGACCTGAGTTCAAATATGAATTCAGACAATTAACACTTCCTGGCTATGGACCCTGGGCAAGTCACTTAACCACAATTGCCTCAGGAAAAAAAATGATAATAATAACAGAAAATAAAAAAAATTAAGGAATTTAAATGAGAAATGGTTATTATTATTATATTAGTAGTAGTAGTAGCATTTTTATGGCACTTTAATGTTTCAAAGAATTTTAACATGTTATTATATTTGATCCTCTCAAAACCCTGTGAGATACATTCTACTATTGCCCCCATTTTACAGATAACAAAAATGAAGCTGGAAGAGATTAAATGACTTGTCCAATGTCCTGGACAGTTTGTAAATGCCTGAGGCAGTATTAACATTTCATAGCTATCACTCTTTATATTCATCTATGAGGCCCCACTGAAATGAAAAGAACAAGAACTATATTGTTTTTATGCTGGAAAAGACAAGTTTATTGGAGAAGAGAGAGACAGCACAATCTAAGACACAAGCTGTTATGAGGATACATGAGACAGGTCAGTGGGCTAGAGCATTATTTGATGAAGTGATTGAATATATTAGGGTAAAGTAGAGATCTTCATTCTTATTAAAAAGTTTGGTTTCCTATTCAGCATCAATAAACCTCTTGAAAAACATTAGTGATTTCTGTGACAATTTTCCCAACCAGGTCTCGAGTTGGCAGCCATCTGTTACATTTGGGGGTGGAAGGAAATAAGTATTTCATCTATAGTTGGATTAGTTCTTGTAAGATGGTCAATAGATGAGCCGCTTTTCAAGAAACCACAAAAAAAAAACCTCTAGTAGAGGTCAGTGGAATTTGTAATAGGTAGAGAGTGACATGGTAGAAGGTAGAGGGATTTGTTGAAAAAAGTAATGCTGCCTTCTGTTAGTAGCTAGTGAGGCTCAGCAGCAGGAGGAGCAGCAAGTGGGGTAGCTGTGGCAGGTGGTGCGGCAGGGGGCTGGCTGGCAGCAGGGGGGTCTGCAGCAAGGGGATTGCACAGAAATGGGCTGGCAGCAGGTGGAAGCCCAGCAGCAGGGTCTGCAGACAACAGCTGTGCAGGAGGTGGGGCAGCAGGAGATGGGGCAGCAGCAGCCGTCCTGTCCACAGCAAGGGGGACAGCAGCGGCGGGGGCAACAGGTATCACAGATGGGGCGGCTGCATCTGGGCACACAGCTCACTGGGCGGCACACAGTGGTTTGGCAGGAGACTGGCAGGCAGCACCTGGGTGGGCAGCAGCAGCTGGACTGGCCACAGCAGGGCTGGCAGCAGCTGGACTGACCGCAGCAAGGCTGGCAGCAGCTGGACTGGCAGCAGCTGGGTTGGCAGCAGCCAGAGGAGACAGAACCACAGCAGGAGCTGACCATGGTAGTGGTTGGTTTTGGTTTTGTTTAGGTGGTAAGGAGGAGTTAGTTTTTAAGTCTGAATGCTCTGTCCTGTTCTGAGCCTTTTATATATCCTGGCTATGTACTGTTCATTCCACAGAACCCAGGAACTTTTCCTTGTTTTTGTTTATGTTTTCTGGAATGGTTGGTTGTCTTTTAGTTTCCTTTGAAGTCTTCTTACTCAAGAAAGATTATTTAATTAGGCCGCATTCCATTCTACTACTTACTTCTAAAATCAGAACTTAATGTCTTGACTTCAAAGACTCTAATTATTCTTTATTACTTAAGTACTATTTTAGTCAGGTGATAAACTGATAGCCAGGTAAGGCCAGATAGAACTCAAGGACATTTTATGACTAAGGATGGAAGTATTTTCCCAAGATGATCTGGTATTCTTCTATTTCAAAATGGAAAGAAGCCTCATTGGACATCGGTCCTTTCTATTCCTGAAGAGTCTTAGGCAAAAGGAGTAGATACCATCACTATTCTCTTAGTGACTTGGGCTTGGATTTAAAGTCACCATTGACTCTTCCCTTTCTCTACTATTTATCCCTCAGCTGCCATATCCCTCTGATTCTATTTCCAAAATATCTCACATTTGTTCCCTCCTTTATACTCAAAGAATCACTACCAAGATTAGGTCCTATGTCTGGAACTACTGCTTGGTAGAAAGTTGTTCTCCTGACTCTTACTTTTTCCTCTTTCTTATTTACCTTTATCTTATGCACTGTTTGATGTTTTGAATGCATGCCCATTATCTTTTCCCCTGCCCTCTAAATTTCAACTACCTTTTAATGTATGGCAAAAGATCTTTTCCATGGTTTCCTAACACTCCTCCCCTTCACATATCTATTGTTACAGCTAAATCAAACTATTCACTATTGTCTGGCTTTGTCCTTTTCTTTTCTATCTCCATGTACTCCTTTGCTAAAATTGTTTTTGCTTAGAATGGGCAATTCACATCTCTATCCTATGAAATATTTCCCTTCTTTTCTGGTCAGATTTAGGAGCCACTTTTTCTGGGGAATCTTTCTTCTACACACTGGCAATCACCCCTTTCAAATTTCTCATAACAATTTGCTCACACTTCTCTTTTGCATTAATTTCATTTTTGTTCATGCCATTTAGAGTCATGTTACAGTCACATTTTAGTCCAGACCCTACTATAGCACTATAAATGTTAAAGGCACTTAATAAATGTTTTTTTTTTGCTATATTATGTCCATTAAACATGCATAGGAAATGTATATTGATTTCCAAAGACCAGAAAAGGACTTCAACATTCCTGATCATTGTTCCTTTCTTCGTTTCTGTGACAAAATACCAGAAAATGATCTCTGCATTGCAGATTTAGGGCAGAATATGGGTGAATGGCATGCAGCAAAACTAGGATATGTTAAAATAGTCTATTGACATTCACAATAAAACACAGGATAGGAGAGCATAGAAAGATGAACATAAATTTAGTCTGAGTAAAGTCATATGTGGCTTTTTTTGCTCTCCGTTATCCCAAGAGGCAGCATTCTGTGGTACTGTTATCTCAGTTCCTCTAGTTAAAGACCTCAAGCTGCTGGATACCTGGCTTCTATTGCTTTTCATATATTGAAGCTTTGAAAAGAAGTTTGGTAAAAATGAATTTTATAACATCTTACAACTATACACCAAACTTAGATCAAAATGACTATATGACTTGAATATAAAATGTTATGTTATTTTTAAAATGTGAAGAAAATGGGAGGAAATACTTTTGACAACCATGATTATGAGAAAAATTCTTAACCAAAGACAGAGGAGATTAAAAAAGACATTGACATTTTTTGTTTCATATACTTGAAATTTCATCATAAACAAAATCAATGAAATGAACCAAGAACATTATAGAAAGGAAAAATAGTTGCATGAAGTACTGTATAATGAATGAAAGTATGATTTCTAGATAGAAGATAAAAGACATCCAACCTAGAAGGACCATAAAAGGCCATTTAGTCCAATTCCCTTATCTTATAAATTGAGGAAACTGAGGCCCCAAAAATGAAATGACTTTTTTGAGGTCACACAGCTAATAAAAGGTTTAGACTCTAAACATAGCTTCTTTAGAACCTAATTGAAAATTCTGTCTATTCTCCAGTAGACAAAGTATTGCAGTAGATAAAATATTTTTAAAAGAATTACAAACGATATGTGACTGTTTGAAAACATACTCTAAATTCCTTATAATAGGATAAATACAAATTAAGGTCACTGAGGTATACATGACATCCTGGAAATTGACAAAGATGACAGAAAGTTGGAGTAATCAACGTGGGAGGAGTTATAGGAAAATATGCACGCTATTGTTTTGTTGCTAGAGCTCTGAACTTGTTTATTTCTTAAAGATATCAATTAGCAATTACGTAAGAAAAGTAACTAAACCTCTCCAATTGATAAATGGTCAAAGGATATGAACAGACAATTCTCAGATGATGAAATTGAAACTATATCCACTCATATGAAAGAGTGTTCCAAATCACTACTGATCAGAGAAATGCAACTTAAGACAACTCTGAGATACCACTACACACCTGTCAGATTGGCTAAGATGACAGGAACAAATAATGATGAATGTTGGAGGGGATGTGGGAAAACTGGGACACTGATGCATTGTTGGTGGAGTTGTGAAAGAATCCAACCATTCTGGAGAACAATCTGGAATTATGCCCAAAAAGTTATCAAACTCTGCATACCCTTTGATCCAGCCATACTACTACTGCGCTTATATCCCAAAGAAATACTGAGGAGGGGAAAAGGACCTGTATGTGCCAAAATGTTTGTGGCAGCTCTTTTTGTAGTGGCCAGAAACTGGAAAATGAATGGAGATGTCCATCAATTGGAGAATGGTTGGGTAAATTATGGTATATGAAGGTTATGGAATAGTATTGTTCTGTAAGAAATGACCAGCAGGAGGAATACAGAGAGGCCTGGAGAGACTTACATCAACTGATGCTGAGTGAAATGAACAGAACCAGAAGATCGCTGTACACTTCAATGCTGTATGAAGATGTATTCTGATGGAAGTGGATATCTTCAACATAAAGAAGATCCAACTCACTTCCAGCTGATCAATGATGGACAGAGGTAGCTACACCCAGAGAAGGAACACTGGGAAATGAATGTAAATTGTTAGCACTACTGTCTATCTACCCAGGTTACTTATACCTTTGGAATCTAATACTTAATGTTCAACAAGAAAATTGGATTTACACACATATATTGTATCTAGGTTATACTGTAACACATGTAAAATGTATGGGATTGCCTGCCATCTAGGGGAGGGAGTAGAGGGAGGAAGGGGATAATTTGGAAAAATGAATACAAGGGATAATGTTATTAAAAAAATTACTCATGCATATAAATACTGTCAAAAAATTTATAATTATAAAATAAAAAAAGAAAAGAAAAGAAAAATAACTAAACCAATCACACCTTTTGACCTGGCAATCCTATTATCATGCCCTAAGAAAGTCAAAAGACTATAATAAAATTTGTATATGTGCGTCTGTCTGTCTGTCTGTCTATCTATCTATCTATCCATCTATCTATCTATCATTGGTTGGTTGTTGTCCTTTGTTCTCAGAGTACCAAAATGACATGTTAGAGTCAAGTTAATGTGTTTAACTGTGACTGATTAGACTAATATGAGCTCAGAATGCTCTGCCACAGGTTGGACACAAAATAGTCCCTATGAAAATTGGGAATAGATTCTCTACTTTCATTAGATGTAGCTCTTTCTGAGCTACTTCAATTCTGCTTTGTTTATAGAGCACAGAACCTTCTCTGATGAAGGCATGCTATACTGGGTGATCCTGTGCCAGTGTCTACCAAAAACCCTGTGAATATAAATATGTGAGTGTTTTTAAATATGTGTATTTACATATGTATATATATACATATATATATATATGGTGTATATGCATATAGAGAAATATATATGTATATAAGAATGTATATATGAATGTATGTAGGTAGTGCAATAGAGTGATTGGAGTCAGAAAAACTCATCTTTGTGAATCATTTACTAACTCTACAACACTGGCAAGTCACTTAACTCTGTTACCTCAGTTCCCTCATCTGTCAAAGGAGCTGGAGAAGGAAACAATAAATCATCCCAGAATCTTTGACAAAACAACAACTAACAAAACAAAACTCAAATGAGTCCCTGAAGAGCAAGACATGACTGAAGGAAAAGAACAACAAAATAACTCTCTCTATATATATGTGTGTGTGTGTGTGTATGCATGTACAGATATATGTATATATATATGTATATACATACATATTTATACATCTGTTTTATCTATGTCAACATATTCATAACAACACTTTTTATAATAGTAAAGAATTAGAAACTAGTAAATAAACTGAATATTCTTTGTAGTAGCAAAGAACCAGAAACAATTTGAGTTTTCTAATTGGAAATGAGGAAGTCAAAGAAACATACAAAGAGTTGAATAAACATGAAAACCTAAAAAAGCAGTATACTAAATGACCTCTGAAATGTAATTTTAAAATATCACTAAGCTTCTGGCTAATATGAATGTCTACTAGAGCAGGACTTCTTAAATTTTTTCCATTTACAACCCCTTTTTGTGCAAGAAATTTTTACGTGACCCTGGATATTTACATATATGAAATAAGTATACAAATAAAACATTTACTGCAATTAAATCACAATTTTGTGACCCCCACATTCAGTTACAAGAACCCATATTAGATCACAGTCCACAGTTGAAGAAGCTGGGTACTAAAGGAATCAAGATACCCCTTTGTACTCCTTCTTCCTTGTTCTGACTAGTTAAAGCTCTGAAAAGATACACAAACTGAATAATAATTCCAAAAATTAAAAAGAAATGGCTATAAATGCACCCAACCTGTCCAGCACTGTCTAAAAGAATCATTCAAGTTTGTGGGTCCTAAAAGAAGACAAGAAAAGGTAAGTGGAAGGCACACCAAACAATGTGCCAGGAGTTCATGGAAGAAACAGACCCAAACATATAAACAAGCTGCACAGAACTTAGGCAGCAGTAAGCAGTCAAACCAAAGAAAGAGGTATGGCCAAACTAGCCTCTTGGTGGTACAGTGGGCTGGAAGCCTCACCCTGAGCTATAACAGAAGATGGCAGGAAACTCGGGCCAGGTAATATAGAGACACAGGGGACATGGCCTAATCAGGCAGCCTTCTCTTGAATCATAGTAAAAGACAGATGCAGGTTAGAACTAGCAGTTCAGCAGCACCCAGGCAGCCCATAACTGAACAATATCAGGAGCCACAATAGGAGAGAAAACCAACATAGTAATTTTTGCAGAAAAACACTTGGCTTCATGCGAGAAGCCTTCTAGAAATATATAAAATCTGGTTGGTATCTGTGAGGGTCACAGGAAGGTACACAGCCAACTCCTAGTTCAAGAATGTATAAGAAGAAAGGGAGAGAGAAGGTTTGCTAAAGCCAAACTTAAGCTGAGATACTAGGTGACAGAATCAAAACGTTAAAAATTCTTGCAGAGGCTGGGAGATCTTAGCCATAACATTGAGGAAAAAATAGTATTTGTACATGTATGAAAATGTGAAATTCCAATTCAGAAACTAGTGATGTGGCAGGGTAGTAATTCATTGCTCCAAATGATGAGATTGATGGAAGTATCAAATATTGGGATTTGATCATGTGCAGAATTCACAATGGCCATTCTCTTTGACAAAAAATAGATTTACTTAAAAGACGTTGTGAATAAAATGAAAAAATAAAATAAGTACACCAGGAATGGTAAATATGTAACAAAGTTGGGAGCACATATAGCTAGCAAGGAAAATGATTTTAGCAATTAAGCAAAGAAAAAGACAAGTTTGCTAGTGGAACAATTAACCAGGAGAAAGGGAATATAACATGCTCTTAACTGACAAACTAAATCTATAGAGGGATTTAGCACCCTAAAAACCTTATTTAACTATAAGAAGGAAAGGACACTATGAGGCAGAGTACCATGGCAGGTTATAACCCCAAAAGGGATTCAGCAAAGATGATATGAACCATGGGCAGATGTATAGGAGAAATTAACCTCAAGGGTTTGACATAGTGAGGTTACCCTTCACCTCCATAGAGGATGGGACTATAATATTAAACTGATCCCCATCAGTGCCCTTTCTTGCTTGCCTTAGGGAGTAATTTTATCAATACTTCAGATTCTCTCAGTCAAACCCATCTAGTTACTGAGGGTCTTATCATTAGGCTGTAAAAAGAGAAAACTGGAGAAAAACACCAAAAAATTAAGAAATGCCTTGGATTGAAAGAGATTGAAGAGGTAAATAAGAAAGGAAAGAAGGAAGGTTGGGAAAGAGGAAAAATTTATGAAGGCCTACTTTAAAGCAGATGTTATAGTAAATGATATACAAATATTATTTCATTATTTCCTTTTAATAGCACTAGAAATAGGAGGAAAAAAAAGGGTAATAGCATAACAAATCTAATTAATGCCTCAGTAAAAAGAATGACTGAGCCACAAGGACTACATGAATAAATGAATTAAAAAGTCACTTCTTTATTTAATTTATTTTTTATTAAATTTGTTTATTTTCCAACACAAGCATAGATAGTTTTCAATGTTCAGCTTTGCAAAACCATCTGTTCCAAATTTTTTTCCTTCCATTCCCTATATCACCATATCTAGGTGGCAAGTAATCCAATAAGTTAAACATGTGTAATTCTTCTGTACATATTTCCACAATTATCATGGTACACAAGAAAAATTAGATCAAAAAGAAAAAAATTGAAAAAAAAACAAAATGCAAGGAAACATCCATAAAAAAGGTGAAAATACTATAATGTGCTATATTCAGTCTCCATAGTCCTCTCTCTGGGTGCTGATGGCTCTCTTATCACAAGAACATTGGAATTGGCCTGAATCACTTTACTGTTGATGCCACAGGCATCAGAATTGATCACTGTATAATCGTGCTGTTTCTGTGTACAACATTCTCCTGGTTCTACTCAGTTCATTTAGCATCAGTTCATGTAAGTCTCTCCAGGCCTTTCTGAAATCATCCTTCTGATTGTTTCTTATAGAACAATAATATTATATAACATTTATATACCATAACTTATTTAGCCATTCTCCAATTAATGGGCGTCCACTCAGTTCCCAGTTCCTTTATATTACAAAGATAGCTGCTACAAACATTTTTGCACATGTGGATCCTTTTCCCTTTTTCATGATCTCTTTGGGATATAGGCCCAGTAGAGACACTGCTGGATCAAAGGACATCCTTTGGACATAGTTTCAAATTGCTCTCTAGAGTGATTGAATCAATTCACAATTTCACCAACAATGTATTAGTGTCCCACTTTTCCCATCCCTTGCTACATTCATTATTATCTTTTTCTGTCATCTTAGCTGATCTGAGATGTATGTAATGGTACCTCAGAGTTGTCTTAATTTGTATTTCTCTAATCAATAATGATTTAGAACATTTTTATATGATTATAAACTGTTTAAATTTTTTCATCTGAAAATTGTCTGTTTTTATCCTTTGATCATTTATCAATTGGAGAATGGCTTGAATTCTTATAAATTTGAGTCAATTATCCATATATTTTAGAAATGAGACCTTTTTCAGAACCCTTGGATCTAAATTTTTTCCAGTTTATTGCTTGTCTGCATTAGTTTGTTTGTACAAAAACTTTTAAAGTTAATATAATCAAAATTATCCATTTTGCTTTCTATAATATACTCTAGTTCTTCTTTGGCCACAAAATCCTTCCTTATCCACAGATCTGACAGATACACTATACCTTGTTTTTCTAATTTACTATAATATCACTCTTTATGTCTAAATCATGAACCCATTTTGACCTTATCTTTCTATAGGTTAAGGCCTATAGGTGTGGGTCAATGCCTAGTTTCTGCCATACTAATTTCCAATTTTTTTTTTAACAACTTTTGTCAAATAGTGAGTTCTTATCCAAAAGTTGGGGTCTTTGGGTTTGTTAAACACTAGATTATTATAATCATTGACTTTTGTGTCTTGTGAACCTAACCTATTCCACTGATCAACTACTCTATCTCTTAGCCAGTTCCAAATGATTTTGATGACTGCCGCTTTATAACATAGTTTTAGGGCTGGTACCTTCAAAAAATATCACTGCAAATAAAATTGAAACCTAGAAGTAGTTACCATCATCATCATTATTGCTAAGGCCAAAAGAGTTTTGGACAATGGCAGTGAAACAAAAATCAGATTGGCATGGTCAGATTAGCTTAGAGACATTTACAAGTGAGCCTAGAAGACAATTGTTATAAGTTTGGTGTTTTTCCTGATATTCTGAGTTTTACTCTAAAGATGAAGTTCACTTATGAAATGTTTATTGAAACATTTACTTGGATGGATGAGAATTGTACTGATATGGATATAGTTTAAAAATATGGTGGGACAACAGATTAAGTTCATTTTTTTTTAACAAGCATTTTTTTTTTTAATTAAAGCTTTTTATTCACAAAGCATATGCATGGGTAATTTTTCCAACACTGACTCTTACATAACCTCCTGCTGCAGATTTTCCCCTTCTTCCCCCTATCCCCTCCCCCACCCAGCAGGCAGTCCAATATATGCCAAATATGCCTAAATATATGTCCCCCCATATTGGGTGCCAAAACATAATGTTCTGTTTTAGTTTTCTGGAAGTCTCTGGGGCAGCATTCTTTTCAGCCAATTAATCACCATAAGAATAGCCAGGTGTTAAAGTCCAAAAGTTTTTATTGTCTCCTTCACCTGGTACTCAACTAGCTTTCTTGTGGCCTTCAGAGGGGACTTGGTTTCAGTGGAGACGTGCAGGAGGCCAGGCCAGCCACCACAAGGCTGATGAAGATGGAATTGAATCTCTCTCTCCTTGGCTCCAAGAGCTTGAGCTTCTGCCTCCAGTCCTCTTGTCTTCTCTGGATCTATCTCCCAGCCTCTCAGTCCCCCAGGAGAGCCACCAGGAACCTGACTAAGGTGGAATGAATCTCCTATAAGTCCTTTCTGGCTGTTATATATTCCATTAGGTGTGAATCTTGTAGAACTATATTAAGTACTAAATACATGTACTGAACTAGAGAACTATTAAGCACTATGCTAAACTAGATAACCATTTTCTTTATTAATTTCGCTGACTTAACACCTTGTAAGAATCCTTATTTCAAGTTCAGAGTTCTGGCCCATAACACATGCCAGATCCAATATGTGTATACATATTCACACAGCCATCTGATTGCACAAACAAAATCAGATCAAGAAAGAAGAAAAAGGAAAACTGAGAAAAAAGAAACAAAATTCAAGCAAATAATAACAGAAATAGTAAGAATGCTATGCTGTGTTCCATCCTTTGTTCACATGGTTCTCTCTCTAAGTGTAGATCAGGGGTTCTGAAACTACAGCCCGCAGGCCAAATGTGGCCCACTGAGGACGTTTATATGGCCTGCTGGGTTATGGCAAATGGGCTGAGGGGCTGAGACAGAGTGTGAGCTTTTGTTTTGACTATAGTCCGGCCCTCCCACAGTCTGAGGGACAGTGAACTGGCCTCTTATTTAAAAAGTCTGATGACCACTGAACTGTAGATGGCTCTCTTCATCACTGCACAAGTGGAACTGGTTTGAATCATCTCAGTGGTGAAAAAAGGCACGTCCATCAGAATTGATCATGTAGTATTGTTGTTGAAGTGTATAATGATCTCCTAGTTCTGCTCATTATACTTTGCATCAGTTCAAGTAAGTCTCTCCAAGCCTCTCTGAAATCATCCTGCTGGTCATTTATTACAGAACAATAGTATTCCATAGCATTCCATACAATTTATTCAGCCATTCTCCAATTGATGGGCATCCACTCAGTTTCCAGTTTCTAACCACTATGAAAAGGGCTGCCACAAACATTTAAACATTTTTGCACATGTGGGTCCCTTTTCCTCTTTTAAGATCTCTTTGGGATATAATCCCACTAGAAACACTTCTAGATCAAAGAGTATGCACAGTTTGATCACTTTTTGAGTATAGTTCCAAATTGGTTTGGATGGGTAGTTGGATCCATTCAAAACTCCAGCAGCAATGCATCAGTATCCCAGTTTTCCCATATCCCCTCCAACATTCATCATGATCTTTACCTAGCATCTTAGCTAATCTGACAGGTATCTCAGAGTTGTCTTGATTTGCATTTCTTTTTTTTAATTAATTTTATAATTATAACATTTTTTTGATAGTACATATGCATAGGTATTTTTTTTTACAACATTATCCCTTGTACTCCCTTCTGTTCTGAATTTTCCCCCTCCTTCCCTCCACCCCCTCCCCTAGATGCATAATTCCAGATTGCTCTCCGAAATGGTGGGATTCTTTCACAATTCCACCAACAATGCATCAGTGTCCCAGTTTTCCCACAGTCCCTCCAACATTCAGTATTATTTGTTACTCTCATCTTAGCCAATCTGACAGGTGTGTAGTGGTATCTCAGAGTTGTCTTAATTTGCATTTCTCTGATCAATAGTGATTTGGAACATTCTTTCATATGAGTGGAAATAGTTTTAATTTCATCATCTGAAAATTGTCTGTTCATATCCTTTGACCATTTATCAATTGGAGAATGTCTTGATTTCTTATAAATTAAAGTCAATTCTCTGTATATTTTGGAGATGAGGCCTTTATCAGAACCTTTAACTGTAAAAATGTTTTCCCAATTTGTTACTTCCCTTCTAATCTTGTTTGCATTAGTTTTGTTTGTGCAAAGACTTTTTAATTAATTCAAAATTTTCTATTTTGTGATCAATAATGATCTCTAGTTCTCCTTTGGCCACAAATTCCTTCCTCCTCCACAAGTCTGAGAGGTAAGCTATCCTATGTTCCTCTAATTTATTTATGATCTCATTCTTTATGCCTAAATCTTGGACCCATTTTGATCTTATCTTTGTATGTGGTGTTAAATGTGGGTCCATGCCTGGTTTCTGCCATACTAATTTCCAGTTTTCCCAGCAGTTTTTGTCAAATAATGAATTCTTATCCCAAAAGTTGGGATCTTTGGGTTTATCAAACACTAGATTGCTATTTTTATTCACTATCTTACCCTGTGAACCTAACCTATTCCTCTGATCAACTAGTCTATTTCTTAGCCAATACCAAATGGTTTTGGTGACTGTTGCTTTATAATATAGTTCTAGATCAGGTACAGCTAGACCACCTTCATTTAATTTTTTTTTCATTACTTCCCTTGAAATTCTTGACCTTTTGTTTTTCCATATGAATTCTGTTGTTATTTTTTCTAGGTCATTAAAATAGTTTCTTGGGACTCTGATTGGTATAGCACTGAATAAATAGATTAGTTTAGGGAGTATTGTCATCTTGATTATATTTGCTGGGCCTATCCAAGAGCACTCAATATCTTTCCAATTATTTAAATCTGACTTTATTTTTGTGGCAAGTGTTTTGTAATTTTGCTCATATAATTCCTGACTTTCCTTTGGTAGATATATTCCCAAATATTTTATACTATTGACAGTTATTTTGAATGGAATTTCTCTTTGTATCTCTTGCTGTTGGATTGTGTTGGTAATGTATAAAAATGCTGAGGATTTATGTGGATTTATTTTGTATCCTGCCACTTTTTTAAAGTTCTGAATTATTTCTAATAGCTTTTTAGGAGAGTCTTTGGGGTTCTCTAAGTATACCATCATGTCATCTGCAAAGAGTGATAGTTTGGTTTCCTCATTACCTACTCTAATTCCTTGAATCTCTTTCTCGGCTCTTATTGCCGAGGGTAGTGATTCTAGTACAATATTATTATTATTTTTTGTTTTGTTTTGTTTTTTTTTAATTAATTTTAAAATTATAACTTTTTTTTGACAGTACATATGCATAGGTAATTTTTTTTTACAACATTATCCCTTGTACTCCCTTCTATTCCAAATTTTTCTCCTCCTTCCCTCTACCCCCTCCCCTAGATGGCAGGCATTCCCATACATATTAAATATCTTATAGTATATCCTAGGTACAATATATATGTGCAGAACCGAATTTTGTTGTTGTTGTTGTTGCAAAGGAAGGGTTGTATTTGGAAGGTAAAAATAATCTGGGAAGAAAAAAAAATGCTCACAGTTTACACCCATTTCCCAGTGTTCCTTTTCTGGGTGTAGCTAATTCTGTCCATCATTGATCAATTGGAATTGGATTAGCTCTTCTCTATGATGAAGATATCCACTTCCATCAGAATACACCCTCATACAGTATCATTGTTGAAGTGTATAATGATCTCCTAGTTCTGCTCGTTTCACTCAGCATCAGTTGATGTAAGTCTCTCCAAGCCTCTCTGTATTCCTCCTGTTGGTCATTTCTTACAAAACAACAATATTCCATAACATTCATATACCATAATTTACCCAACCATTCTCCAATTGTTGGACATCCATTCATTTTCCATTTTCTAGCCACTACAAAATGGGTTGCTACAAACATTTTGGCACATACAGGTCCCTATCCCTTCTTTAGTATTTCCTTGGGATATAAGCCCAGTAGTAGCACTGCTGGGTCAAAGGGTATGCACATTTTGATAACTTTTTGGGCATAATTCCAGATTGCTCTCCAGAATGGTGGGATTCTTTCACCACTCCACCAACAATGCATCAGTGTCCCAGTTTTGCCACAGTCCCTCCATCATTCAGTATTATTTGTTCCTGTCATCTTAGCCAATCTGACAGGTGTGTAGTGGTATCTCAGAATTGTCTTAATTTGCATTTCTCTGATCAATAGTGATTTGGAACATTCTTTCATATGAGTGGAAATAGTTTTAATTTCATCATCTGAGAATTGTCTGTTCATATCCTTTGACCATTTTTCAATTGGAGAATGGCTTGATTTCTTATAAATTAAAGTCAATTCTCTGTATATTTTAGAAATGAGACCTTTATCAGAACCTTTAACTGTGAAAATGTTTTCCCAATTTGTTACTTCCTTTCTACTCTTGTTTGCATTAGTTTTGTTTGTGCAAAGACTTTTTAATTAAATCAAAATTTTCTATTTTGTGATCAATAATGGTCTCTAGTTCTCCTTTGGACACAAATTCCTTCCTCCTCCACAAGTCTGAGAGGTAAACTATCCTATGTTCCTCTAATTTATCTATGATCTCGTTCTTTATGCCTAAATCTTGGACCCATTTTGATCTTATCTTAGTATGTGGTGTTAAATGTGGGTCCATGCCTAGTTTCTGCCATTCTAGTACAAAATTAAATAGTAATGGTGATAGTGGTCAATCTTGTTTCACTCCTGATCTTACTGGGAACGGTTCCAGTTTATCACCATTACATATGATCTTTACTGACGGTTTTAAATACATCCTCATTATTTTAAGGAATAGTCCATTTATTCCTATACTCTCTAGCGTTTTTAGTAGGAATGGATGTTGGATTTTATCAAATGCTTTTTCTGCTTCTATTGATCATATGTTTTTTATTAATTTGATTATTAATATGGTCAATTATACTAATAGTTTTCCTAATATTGAACCAGCCCTGCATTCCTGGTATAAATCCCACTTGGTCATAGTGTATTATCCTGGGGATGATTTTCTGAAGTCTTTTTTGCTAATATCTTATTTAAGATTTTAGCATCAATATTCATTAAGGAGATTGGTCTATAGTTTTCTTTCTCAGTTTTCAATCTACTTGGTTTAGGTATCAGTATCATGTCTGTGTCATAAAAGGAATTTGGTAGGACTCCTTCAATCTCTAGTTTTTCAAATAGTTTATATAGCATTGGAGTTAGTTGTTCTTTAAATGTTTGATAGAATTCACATGTAAATCCAGCTGGTCCTGGGGATTTTTTCTTAGGGAGTTGGTTAATAGCTTGTTCTATTTCTTTTTCTGAAATGGGACTATTTAGACTACTTACTTCTTCCTCTGTTAATCCGGGCAAGCTATATTTTTGAAGGTATTCTTCCATTTTATTTAAGTTATCGAATTTATTGGCATAAAGTTGGGCAAAGTAGCTCCTAACTATTGTTCTAATTTCCTCTTCGTTAGTGGTGAGTTCTCAATTTATGTATAGGTTCCATGAACTGCTGAGAAGAAAGTGTACTCCTTTCTGTCTCCATTTAGCTTTCACCAAAGATCTATCATATCAAACTTTTCTAGTATTCTATTTACCACTTTGACTTCTTTCTTATTTATTTTGTGGTTTGATTTATCTAATTCTGAGAGTGCAAGGTTGAGATCTCCCACTATTATAGTTTTGCTGTCTATTTCTTTTTGCAGCTCTCTTAATTTCTCTTTTAAGAATTTAGATGCTAAGATGACAGGAACAAATAATGATGAATGTTGGAGGGGATGTGGGAAAATTGGGACACTAATACATTGCTGGTGGAGTTGTGAAAGAATCCAGCCATTCTGGAGAGCAATTTGGAACTATGCCCAAAAAGTTATCAAACTGTGCATACCCTTTGACCCAGCAGTACTACTCCTGGGCTTATATCCCAAAGAAATACTAAAGAGCGGAAAGAGACATATATGTGCCAAAATGTTTGTGGCAGCTCTTTTTGTTGGAGCTAGAGACTGGAAGATGAATGGATGTCCATCAGTTGGAGAATGGTTGGGTAAATTATGGTATATGAAGGTTATGGAATATTATTTCTCTGTAAGAAATGACCAGCAGGAGGAATACAGAGAGGCTTGGAGAGACTTACATCAACTGATGCTGAGTGAAATGAGCAGAACCAGAAGATCACTGGACACTTCAACAACAATACTGTATGAGGATGTATTCTGATGGAAGTGGAAATCTTCAACATAAAGAAGAGCCAACTCACTTCCAGTTGATCAATGATGGACAGAGGTAGCTACACCCAGTGAAGAAACACTGGGAAGTGAATGTAAATTGTTAGCACTAATATCTGTCTGCCCAGGTTACATGTACCTTCGGAATCTAATGCTTATTGTGTAACAAGAAAATGGTATTTACACACATGTATTGTATCTAGGTTATATTGTAACACATGTAAAATGTATGGGATTGCCTGTCATCGGGGGAGGGAGTAGAGGGAGGGGGGGATAATTTGGAAAAATGAATACAAGGGATAATATTATAAAAAAATATATAATAATATAAAAATATCAAAAAAAAAAAAAGAATTTAGATGCTGTACCACTTGGTGTTGATTTGCATTTCACTGAATAATAAATAATGATTTGGAGCACCTTTTCATGTGGCTACAAAGTTTCATTTTCTTCATCTGAAAATTGTCTGTTCATATCCTTTGACCATTTATCAATTAGAGAATTGCCTGAACTATTATAAATTTGAGTCAATTCTCTATACATTTTAGAAATGAGGCCTTTATCAGATCCTTTGGATGTAAAAATGTTTTCCCAGTTTATTGCTTCCCTTATAATCATGTCTGCATTAGTTTAAAAATACCACTTAGTTTCTTCCTATTTTAACTAATTATTCTTGATTAAATAAATAAACTTATTTATTTAATTAGTTGTTTGTTTGTTTTTTAATTAGATGACAGAAGCGATTCTTTGCCTCAGTTGCTACCTATCTTTAATCATTGAATGGACATGGCTTCAGTCAAACTGAAACCTGTTAAAGACATTAACATAAAAAGGACAAGGTCTCCTCCTGCATCCAGGGCCATTTTCAGTCCTCCTGATCTGTATCTAGTCCCTGGAACCAGAAGTTTTGGAGGGTAAAGTGAGGCAGGTGACTTCGAACATTCCTCCCTCATTTAAATCCAATTTACTTGCAAGTCATGGCATTACCCCCCTGGTGTCTTTGTTGAGAATGAAAGATAAATAACAACAATTATTTTTGATTATTAGATACTAATTTCAATAGTTTAAATACTGTTGAAGAATCAAACTGTTGGAAGCACTCTAAATTTTAGAAGCCCTGGGCAAAGTTCCAGTCACTTCATCCTTGTTGGGGCTTGACAAATCATTGTAAATTTCACTCATCTCTCTAGAAGTTGAAAGCATTTTTACTGCAAAGGATTCAAGCTTATAATATGGAATTTTGAGTCCAGTTTTTTTTTTCTTGAGCTTTAGAGAATACCTATTGTATTTGAGAAATGCTTGTATTTTTTTAAATTAAGATTTAAGCCCAGGTCAAAAAAAGAAAATTCAGCTGTGAAACAGAGAAATTTTCTTTTCTTTAGATACATTAAGGTACATTGTGTATATGTTCCTGCATCTAATTATAACAATAGATGTAATATAACAGAGGGTTCATGTTTAATAACAAAGTCAGTCCAAATTTTTTAAGAGCAAAGTGATTGTTTCATCTGTATATCTTTATATCCTTTTTTTCTCTTTTTAAATTAATTTTTATAATTATAATATTTTCTTTGACAGTACATATGCATAGGTATTTTTTTTTTTACAACATTATCCCTTGTACTCCCTTCTGTTCCGAATTTTTCCCCTCCTTCCCTCCACCCCCTCCCCTAGATGGCAGGCATTCCCATACATATTAAATATCTTATAGTATATCCTAGATACAATATATATGTGCAGAACTGAATTTTGTCATTGTTGTTGTTGCAAAGGAAGGATTGTATTTGGAAGGTAAAAATATTCTGGGAAGAAAAACAAAACAAAACAAAAACAAACAATGCTCACAGTTTACACTCATTTCCCAGTGTTGCTTTTCTGGATGTAGCTGATTCTGTCCATCATTGATCAATTGGAATTAGCTTTTCTCTATGTTGAAGATATCCACTTCCATCAGAATACATCCTCATACAGTATTGTTGTTGAAGTGTATAATGATCTCCTAGTTCTGCTCGTTTCACTCAGCATCAGTTGATGTCAGTCTCTCCAAGCCTCTGTGTATTCCTCCTGTTGGTCATTTCTTACAGAACAATAATATTCCATAACATTCATATACCATAATTTACCCAACCATTCTCCAATTGATGGACATCCATTCATTTTCCAGTTTCTAGCCACCATGAAAAGAGCTGCCACAAACATTTTGGCACATACTGGTCCCTTTCCCTTCTTTAGTATTTCCTTGGGATATAAGCCCAGTAGTAGCACTGCTGGGTCAAAGGGTATGCACTTTTTGATAACTTTTTGGGCATAATTCCAGATTGCTTTCCAGAATGGTGGGATTCTTCCACCACTTCACCAACAATGCATCAGTGTCCCAGTTTTCCCACAGCCACTCCAACACTCATCATTATTTGTTCCTGTCATCTTAGCCAATCTGACAAGTGTGTAGTGGTATCTCAGAGTTGTCTTAATTTGCATTTCTCTGATCAATAGTGATTTGAAACATTCTTTCATATGAGTGGAAATTGTCTGTTCATATCCTTTGACCATTTTTCAATTGGAGAATGCCTTGATTTCTTATAAATTAAAGTCAATCCTCTGTATATTTTGGAGATGAGGCCTTTATCAGAACCTTTAACTGTGAAAATGTTTTCCCAATTTGTTACTTCCTTTCTAATCTTGTTTGCATTAGTTTTGTTTGTGCAGAAACTTTTTAATTTGGTGTAATCAAAATTTTCTATTTTGTGATCAATAATGGTCTCTAGTTCTCCCTTGGACACAAACTCCTTCCTCCTCCACAAGTCTGAGAGGTAAACCATCCCATGTTCCTCCAATTTATTTATGATTTCATTCTTTATGCCTAAATCTTGGACCCATTTTGATCATATCTTAGTATGTGGTGTTAAATGTGGGTCCATGCCTCGTTTCTGCCATTATCTTTGTATCCTTAATACTTAGCAATATGTCTAGCCCCAGTAGGTACTTGTCAAATGTTAATTGATTGATTAGGAAGGAGAAGAAGAAAAAGAGGAGCAGGTGAAGAAGAAGGAGGAGAGGGAGGAGAAATAGGTGAAGAAATGGAAAAGAAAGAAGAGGAAAGAGCAGAATGAGGAGAAAAGGAAACATAGAAAAGAGGAAGAGGAGCAAAAGAAGAGGAAGAAAGAATTAGAAAGGGGAAAAAAGGAGGAGGAGGAAGAAGTCACTTAAATGCTAAGCATTCCATGGAAGTCTCTATAGTTCTAAGGTGAATATTTGCTGGTTTTTATTGGTGAAAAGAGCTCCCTATACAATATACTCACAGGTTATGATAAGAAACTGAAATTATTCATACTTTCTAAATGGTCATTAGATATTCTTTGTTTCCATCTGATTCTCTACATGATTCTATATCTCTAGGGTTTTAGTGAAATGGACAAAAGATTGACCCCCTCATCCCTGGGTCAAGGGGCCTCACGTTTATAGGAAAATGTTGCTTAAACTAAATTAAGGGAAATGTTATGTTAAGACTGGGCCCCATCTCCCGGTTCATGAGACCCTAAACTTTCTGAGAAGTATGTGTCTAACAAAGTCAGGATATCATTGCAAAACATGCCGACAGGTTTTGTTGTGTGCTCACTCTCGTCCAGACACTTCTCCACTGTAAATGAGAAACTGTGTCAGTGATTTCCAAAATCTGTAACCACAAGGGCTGTACCAGGATGTGTCAATTGGGCTTAAAAGTGTACCTCACTAAAGGTTCGGGGCTGATCTCTACTAGCCTGTCTAGTGGGGTCAGTCGCTGACTGGCTAATAAATGATGCTTTAAATGGAATAATCTGGTCAGAGCTGTTTATCTTGTGTCAGTCCATTTCATACAATATGAGACAATAAATTTGCAGTTTCAACAACAGAGGGTAGAGAATGTATTCAGAAGAAGGAACTGGTTTCAAATGCTACTTCTACTCTTTACCTCTTTACCTGTCTACTCTTGGACAACTTGACTCATGTTAATGGACATCACTTTATTTGTTTGTAAAGTTTAGAGGTGAGGTAGCATTCTCTGCTGGAGAGGGCATGGGATGTAAGCCAGCAGATAATGGTTTGAATCCCATCTCTGCTATTTTCTACCTGTGTGATCTTGGCAATCTTCTTTTGACCTATGTAAAATAAGGATGTTGAACTAGAACCAGGGGTTGCATCATGGATCTCCTTGAAAGTCTGGTGAAATCTATGGATAACATATGTTTTTAAAGGCATAAAAATACATGGGATTTCAAAGCAAGCCAATAACATTGACATATATATATTTTTTAATATTTTTAAAAAGTTCACCAATTCCAGATTGAGTCATCAGATAATTTCTAAAAAATTTTTTTCTACCTATAAATCCTCTGATTGGTGAAGAATATTAGAACTGAAAATTCTTTGTCAGGGAAAAATTTAATTTAAAAGACACAAACAGTATCTGAAAATCATGGAATCTGAAATGCTTAAGAAGGATAAAAAGGTCAGATTCTATACATTCACATTTCCAAACTCAGAAATTCAAGTGGAGAAAAATGGAATTTTTGTGACATTTATTAAATGTTCATGTCTTATAGCTTATAATTAGCTTCCACAGACATTGCTTATTTTACTCTACTGAATGGACGAGTAGTCCTGGTTCTTAGCTATTAGATCTTAGCAGAGCTGCTTAGCAGCAGGAGGAGCAACAGGTGGGACAGGTGTGGCAGGTGGTACGGCAGGGGGCTGGCTGGCAGCAAGGAGGTCTGCAGCAAGGAGACTGCACAGAAATGGGCTGGCAGCAGGTAGATGCCCAACAGCAAGGTCTGCAGACAACAGCTGTGCAGGAGGTGGGGCAGCAGGAGATGGGGCAGCAGCAGCCGTCCTGTCCACAGCAAGGGGGGCAGCAGCGGCGGGGGCAACAGGTGTCACAGATGGGGCGGCTGCACCTGGGCACACAGCTCACTGGGCGGCACACAGTGGTTTGGCAGGAGACTGGCAGGCAGCACCTGGGTGGGCAGCAGGGCTGGCAGCAGCAGGACTGGCTGCAGCAGGGCTGGCAGCAGCTGGACTGGCAGCAGCTGGGCTGGCAACAGCCAGAGGAGACAGAGCCACAGCAGGAGCTGACCATGATGTTGGTTGGTTCTAGTTTGGTTTAGGTAAGAAGGAAGTGTTGGTTTTTCAGGTCTGAATGTTCTGTTTTGTTCTGTCCTAGTCCCTTTATATATCCTGACTGCATATTATTACTCTCCCAGATTACAGAAACCTTTCCTTGTTTTTGTTTGTCTTCAGTAATAAGAGCATTAGATTGGCCAATACTCCCACTATCATTTAACAATTTTGATTTTCCCTTGACTCAGATGCTCATCCAACATGCCTTTTCCTTATGAATATTAGATATTAATAATTTATGCTTCAAATGATCAGAAAGATTGCTCATCATTGCTAAATGTTGGACCTCATAATTCCCGATTGAATAGGTCATGTGATTTTCTGACAAGAGCGTTAAACATTTCATAGGTCTAATCATCACCCATTTTCTACTTGTTTATATCCATGACTAACATTTGGAAAATAATTTTCACTAGGTGAGTATTTTCATTTAGGGGTGGTTTTTAGGTGAAAGAAGTTACAATTTAAGAAAAAAAAAAAGCTATTATCTTGAGAGAGCAAGAGGAACGATGCATGTAAAAGCATCTAGAAAGGTAAGGTAGGGAAGAAAATCCAAAGCCATTTTGTTTTCTTTCTTTTTTCCCCTTTAACCACCATCTACAGAAATAACTTTTCAGTCATTTTTTATTCGTATCTAATTCTTTGTGACCCCATTTGGGATTTTCTTGGCAAAGGTACTAGAACTTTTAGTCATTTCTTTTTCTAGTTCACTTTACAAATGAGGAAACTGAGGCAAACAGGATTAAATGACTTGCCCAGAATCACAACAGTTTGTAAGTATCTGATGTCAGTGTTGAGCCCAGAACTCTATTCACTGTGCCTCCTAGGTGCCCCAGAATAATTCTCTGAGTACCTATCATTAATTTAGAGCATCAGTATATAAAGTATAAGTTTTGTGGTTACCAAGATTCTTTTCAGAAATCTATGAAGACAAAACTACTTTCATAATACTAAGATATTTTGATATCTAATATAGTATATATAAACAAAAATAATTCCCATAAACAAAAGATCTTTAAAGATCTTAATAATTTTTAAGAGTGTAAAGAGGACCTGATATTGAAAAAAAAAAAAAAAAAGAGATCTGCTGAATGAGAGTGAGAAGGTTTGTTAGGAGCCCTCTGTTCCAATTCCCCTATTTTATAGATTAGTCTCAAAGAGGTTATGAAACATGTTCAAGTTCACACAATTCAAAGTTTCAAAGGAGGATTTGAACTATGTCTCCAAACTCAGAATTCTTCACTGTCATCACTATCCTGTCACTATACTATACTTCACTATATTATCTCTATTAGGTAGGACTCTGGTTCTGACATAGAATAAGTTCTGTGTACCTCATTTGACTAATCTATAAAATGGGAATTGTACAAATACAAGACATAGAACTCCATTCTTGATTCTGCTTTCACTTTATGTTGGTCTTCAAACATTGAAAAAAGAGAAACTAGAATTTCGTATTTGCTTTTTGTTATTTATTTGTACTTCTTCATGCTTTTTAGTTTTCTTTAATTTGACAAAGATAATATTTAAGTTTTCTACTGCTTATACTAGTTAGATATTAATGTGAAATTTATTCATGCTTTCTGTAGACATTTGATAGCCTCTCTTTCTTAAAAACTTAAATATTCATTCTTTATTTATTTTAATAATTTTTTTCTCTTTCAAATTTTATTTATTTTATTCTGAACTTTAGAACTAAAACAAGCCTTTCCATAGTAGATTAGAAAAAAAAGATTAGCCATAATGTATATATTCTTCCCTCTTTTGAACTAATTCCCATAAAAAGGAGTTTGATTATTGCCTGCCACCCTCTTCATTTCCCCCTCCACTATAAAACAAAAACAAAAACAAAAACAAAACAAAACAAAACAAACAAACAAACAAAAAAAAAAAAAACCCACCTCTTCCTTGTATGTCTCCTTTATGTGAAAAAAATTGCCCTCTTCTACTTCTCCCTTCACCCTTCTCCAAGTGCATTCCTGTTTTTCATCACTCAGTACTATTTTTGGAGATAATTTTTACATAATCAACTCACTCCCATTGCCTCTGGCTATACAGACTTCTCCTAACTGCCTTGATAATTATAGTTAATACATCATTTAGGAATGTAAACAGTTTAACTTTATTGAGTCCTTAGGATTACTCTTTCATGTTTACCTTTTTATGTTTCTCTCAGGAAAAATTGGTAGCACTTTATTTCATTAAATATCTTTATATTACCTTGAAGGATTATACTAAATTTTCTAGAGGATGTTATTCTTGGTTGTAATCCTAGCTTTTGGAATATATTCTAAGTTCTTTGATCCTTTAATGAAGAAACAGTTAAAACTTCTGTGATTCTGATTGTGACTCCATGATATTTGAATTGCTGCTTTTTGAACACTCTTGCAATTTTTTCTCCTTGACCTAGGAGCTCTGGAATTTGGATACAATATTTCTGGGAGTTTTCATTAGAATTGATGGATTCTTTCAATTTCTAATTTACTTTCTGGATCTAAGATTTTTGGACAGTTTTCCTTTATAATTACTTGAAATATAATGTCTAGTCTCTCTCTCTCTCTCTCTCTCTCTCTCTCTCTCTCTCTCTCTCTCTCTCTCTCTCTCTCTCTCTTTTTTGATCATGGTTTTCAGGTAGTTCAACAATTCTTACATAATTCTCCTCAATCTATTTTCCTGTTATGTTGTTCTTCCAAAGAGATATTTCACATTTTCTTCTATTTTTTCATTCTTTTTACTTTATTTCATTGTTTATTGATTTCTCATGGATTAATTGGCATCTTCTTGCTCAATTATATTTTTAAATAATTATTTTCTTCTGTGAGTTTTTTACATCTTTGACCTATTCTACTTTTTAAGGAAATTTTTTTTTTTTCTGTTTTGTACCACCTTGTCATTTAGCCTATTCTGCTTATAAAGAACTTCTTTTCTTCAGTGATTTTTTTTCCTGAGGCAATTGGGGTTAAGTGAATTTGCTCAAGGTCACACAGCTAGGAAATGTTAAGTGTCTGAGGTCACATTTGAACTCAGGTCCTCCTGGCTTCAGAGCTGGAGCTATATCCACTGCACCACTTAGTTGCCCTTAAATTAATTTTTTGATGCCTCTTTTACTATTAGGTCAATTTTGTTTTTTTCAGGAGATATTTTCTTCAGTATTTTCTGTGGGCTTTTTTTAAATCAACTGTTAAATTTTCTTGCATCACTCATTTCTTTTTCCATTTTTCCACTATTTCTCCCCACATACCAAATACTTAATAAATTTTCTCTCTCCCTCTCTCTTCCTCCTTCTTCCTTCTCCTTATTCCTCTCTCCTTTTTCCTCTCTCTCCCTCTTCCTCTTTGCCTATCCCTCTTCTCCTTTTCCCTCTCCTTCCCCCTCTCTTCTTCTCCTCTCTTTCCCTGCATTCTTCTCCCTCTCCACCCCCCTCTCTCTCCCTCTCTCCTGATTTGTCTTTATTTTCTTGTGTTAATGGAGTAAAACTCAAAATAGATCCTTTCTTGCTTTAAATTTTTGGTCCTGATTGATATGATTGATATGGCATGAGCTTTGAGGAAATTATTATATTCCTGGAATGACCAGGAAAGAATACAAGAAGGCTTATTGCTTTTTTAGTCTTTGCTGTTACATTTTATGTACACTAGAATTAACTTTCTGGGCTATTATACTCCACTGCTTATTACAAAAATAGTTTGAATATTACATAATATATGTTTCTTAGATTTTAGAATCTGTCAGTGTTATAGGTTCATCCTAGGTTTGGTTCCAGATTTTCTTCATGTTTAAGAGGAGAACAAAAAGGAAAGATGATTGTATATTACCCAAAGAATTGCAGAGGGACATGCCAATGAGAAATTGCCTGAGAATATACTTGATATTGGAGCATATTAAGTGGTGAAGTAGACAGAATACCAGAACTGGAGTCAGGAAGATTCATCTTCATGAGTTCAAATCTAGTCTCAGAGACATGCTAAGTATGTGATTGTGGGCAAGTTACCTAATCCTGTTTGCCTCAGTTTCCTCATCTCTAAAATAAACAGGAGAAAAAAATGACAAAAACATTCCAGGATCTCTGCCAAGAAAATTCCAAGAAAGTCAGATGTGACTGAAAAATGATTGATATACTCTGTGTCTTACTATAAAACCTCTATTCTCTGCTTGAAAGTAAATATAGTATAGAAGGGAAAAAACACTCTAATTGGAGACAGAGGACTTAAGTTCAAATTCTGCCCCATGCATGATCTTAGGTAAGTGTGAAGTTCAGTTTTCTTACCTGTGTTAGAAAAAATGAGATGCCTGAGATTCTTTGCATCTTTAAAAAGAATGACTTCTCACCTTCTTTCAAATGTTGTTCTAGCTAAAGTAGAGTGAATTAAACACACACTGATGAAGAATTTAGAGTGAGAAGAATATTTGCTATGCCAGGAAAATGTTTATTGAAAATTAATAAGCATCACCATACAGAAGATGGAATATAAGAGATATATTTGAGACTAAGGATGCCAATGAGAATACAGAAAGTTTAGAATCTTTTGGGATGAACTTGGAAAGCCCATGTAGGTAATTTCCAATGAGCCATTTGCTTCTAGAAATTTATTTTAAGTTCTAGAGCATTAAGAACTGAGAAACTGTCATTTGATGTACAGAAAAAGCCTGGCCCAAGTGGAAGAATGTAGTGATGAACATTGGCACTTCATGAGACAATATTTTCCATCTGATTTTAATGACTCAGAAGAGACATAGATGCTCAGCAGCAGGAGGAGCAGCAAGTGGGGCAACTGTGGCAGGTGGTGCGGCAGGGAGCTGGCTGGCAGCAAGGAGGTCTGCAGCAAGGAGATTGCACAGAAATGGGCTGGCAGCAGGTGGAAGCCCAACAGCAGGGTCTACAGACAACAGCTGTGCAGGAGGTGGGGCAGCAGGAGATGGGGCAGCAGCAGCCATCCTGTCCACAGCAGGGGGGACAGCAGCGGCGGGGGCAACAGGTATCACAGATGGGGCGGCTGCACCTGGGCACACAGCTCACTGGGCGGCACACAGTGGTTTGGCAGGAGACTGGCAGGCAGCACCTGGGTGGACAGCAGGGCTGGCAGCAGCAGGACTGGCCGCAGCAGGGCTGGCAGCAGCTGGATTGACAACAGCAGGGCTGGCAGCAGCTAGGCTGGCAACAGCCAGAGGAGACAGAGCCACAGCAGGAGCTGACCATGATGTTGATTGGTTTTGGTTTGATTTGAGTGGAAGGAGTAGTTGATTTTTCAGATGTGGATACTCTGTCCTATTCTGGACCCTTTATATACCCTGACCAAGTGCTATCAGTTCCCAGAATCCAGAATCTTTTCCTTGTTTTTCATTATGTTTCCTGAAATGAGAGCTCTGGATTGGTTAGGTAGTTATGAAGTTATCATTGAAACATTCCAAAACTTATTACAAAACAAAAACATTTACTCCCTCACTAAAATTAAATTCTCTCCTTTGCCCATTTACCCTGAAGTCACAATTTTGTGCTCTGACTTCAAAGTGCTCCCTAATTACCATCCAAACATTAATCAGCATTATTCATATCCAATTGTCTAGTTGTATCTCTTTAATGTAGGAAGGAGATAGAGTCATATGTCTCCTATTAGATCATTTATTTGGACTTATTTTCAAAGCAAGCATCATTTGGAATATCTTTTCACCTTTGATACCTATTTCACATAGGTACCCCAACATAAACTTTCTTCTCCAGTGAAAAGATTCTAATTCCTTTCTCTGAGTTGTTATGTTTAATCACAGCCTTCTGCCTGGCTAGAATAATCTACCTTCCATATCTATGGAAATCCTCCCTCTCCTTTAAAATTCACCTCCTTGCCCCTTTGATCTCTTACCCCTGTGAAGTCCTATAATAGCTTTTGTCTTCACAGTTTTTGTGTTTTTGCATTCTTTACTGCCTTGTGTACCTTTTTTTTTTTTTTTTTTTTTTTTTGTATTTTCCTGAGCTATTATGTAAACTTCTTGCCATTTTTCTTGAGGATGTGCGAGTGCTTCCTATAACAATGGAGAGACAGTTTATCTTGGAGTCAGCAAGACTAAAATTTCACTTCTAAGATATATAGGCTAAGGTAGAATGAATAAGCTACATAATCTCTCAGATATCTTTCTAAGACTAAAAGTTGCAAAGTAAATGCCCTTCCACCTTGGTAGAGAGAATCTCCTAATAGGAAATTCCCTATAGCCAATTAAATTATAGAACTAGTAAGAATGCTATTTAAACTTTTTATGCATTTCTGTCTAGCATCTTCAATAACTGATGAATTACTAGTCTATCTAAATAAGGAGAGGAAAAGAAGGAAAGAAAGGATATGAGTATCCAATCATTCAAGAGCTGGTGAGACTTATCAAGAATAAGATTCAGAAAATAATTAAGAAGACTCTTGATGAGGGCAAAAGAAGAGAATGTAATAAATGGCTTGAAGCTTAACATAAAAAAGCACTAAGATCTCAGCAATTGGTCCTATCATTTCCTAGCAAATAGAGAAAGAATACATTGAAGTAGTGTCAGATTTCATATTATTGAGCACAAATATCACAGCAGATAGAAACTGCAGTTGTGAAGTTAAAATATATTTGCTCTTTGGAAAGAAAGTTATGACGAATCTAGACAGCATACTAACAAAAACATAACTTACCAAAAAAAAATCCCATATAGTCAAAGCTATGTTTTTTTCCAGTAGCAATGAATGATATGAGAATTAGACTATAAGAGAAGATGAATACCACAGAAACCCATGTTTTTGAATTGTGGTGCTGAAAAAGACTTTTTGGAGTCCCTTGGACAGCAAGAAAATTAAACTAATCAATACTTAAAGAAACTAATTCAGGCTGTTTACTAAAATACAGTGAAACAAATATTTGTTCACAAAAGATAGAAGACAGGATTCATTGGAAAAGACCCATAATGTTGGTAAAAATTCAAATCAAAAGGAGAAGAGGATGGAAGGGAATGAGATGGATAGACAGTGTCATGGAAACAATGAATGTGAACTTGGACAGATTTTGAGAGATAGTGCAAGACAGAAAGGCCTGGCATGCTATGATCACAAAGAGAATGACATGACATAACTGTATGACTGAACTTCAACAAAGAGAGAGAACTAGCCACTTGGATAGATTCTCTGTGGAAGATTTATTGGAGGAAAAAAATAAAAAGTCAAATAATATAAGAAGGGTCAGAATTGGGATTTATAACCTGCATACTTAGAAGGAGTATGTATATTGATGCTTTCACAAATCCATTAGCATATTGAAGTATTTTTCCCTATTAGATTCTAGAGAGCAAATATCTTAGTCTGAAACTTAACACATAGGAAGTATTGAATAGTTGTTGGTTGATTTGATTTCATGTGTCTACATACATAATATTGGTGGAGTAGACTGGTTAGGTCACTCTGCTCTACTGATCAGTCTGATAAGATATTGTGGAACATATAGATAAAGAAAGCTAAACTGATTGATGCATATCCGTAAATGTAGTTTATGACTCTGAAGAAATCTGTTTTTTTGGGTTTTTTTGGGGGGTCATTGTATCTGACTGATATAATAAAGTATAGCTGGGCTTGATTACCTGCATTGGAATATATAGTTCCCTTTACTTACCTCAATATAAAGCAGCATATTCCTACTGTCTACAGACCATCTACATATCAATTGTGTTATATCTAGACATAATTCATTTATTTGAAGCTCATGTGTATATAGCTATATTTCTCTAGGTCAAACAGAAATGGATGAATCGGTGAATAAGAAGAGAATTGGGTAAGTCCAAATCTTCTTGTTCCCTTCCTGCATATAAATATATCTGCATAGGATCCTGAATTTAGAGATGGAATGGACCTTAGAGGTCACTGAGTTCAATCTCCACATTTTACAAACATGGAAATAAGCTTAGCAAAGTAAAGTCACTTATTCATTGTCACACTGCTATTGAGTATCCATAGAAGGATATGAACACAATTTTCTTGACTCCAAGTTTGGCACATTATTCACTATACTATGTTGTCTCCTATGGTTTGTATACTATTCAAGAAAAACTGTGATTATATCAAGTTATTGTAACCTGTAACCAAGTTTGTTGAGTTACCAAATCTACCTGATATAATTTATGCCAATATTAGGTACTAGTTTCTGAAGCTACCTAGAGCTTGACATTGAGATGCCATTAATTTTCTTGTGACTTTCATGTTCCCTACTATTGTCAATATACAAATAATAATAACAATAATAAATAACATTTATATAGAGCTTTAAAGTCTGTAAAATACTTTGCAAATATTCAATCCTGGGAAGTTGATGCTATTATTATCCCTATTTATAGAGGATAAAAGTGATGCAAGTAAAGGTCAGGTGATTTACTGGAGGTCACACTACTACTAAGCGTCTAAGGCTAGATTTGAACTTATATCATATCATGTATATCATATATACATAGATTTATACATATTTATGTTTTGAATACATATGCTGTATATGCATGATACATAATTGACAAATACATACATGAAAATATATGTATAAAACACCAAAAATTTCTGAGACCAAAGACAGATAAATGACATTACAGAAGGATTCACAACAGAATTTCTCTAAAAAGCCAATCTCCTCTGATACATTTAGACATATTTCAAAGTATTCAAATTCAATTGATACATGTCCTCTAAAGAATGCAATTACTGTATGAAATAAGAAGCAGTTGTATAGAGCATTGTATGTTTTCTATTAGCTTCTACTGATATATTATATTGATATACTGATCTGATATATTGATATCAGATATTATATTGTGATATATCCTCTCTTTACATATTATGTAAACATCCAAACTCTACTTAAAGACCTTCTATGATGAGGTCACTTACTTCCTAAAAATTAAATGTTTGAAACACATTTCACAGTATATTAAAACCAATCTTGAGAAACAAGCTGTTTTTTTTATTTAGATGAAAAAAATTTGGGAATTGAATTTTATTTCTTGCTATAATTACAGGTTGTGATTTCCTTAGTTAAGAAGGCTAAGAATGGAACCAAGAAATAAAGATCTTTAACTGTTCTGTATAGTTGTCAGATGGATCCACTGAACAGCAATCCTTGCTATATATGTTTTGTCTTCTTGATTCCATATCCAGAGATCTATACATTACTATATATGTAGTATAGTAATAAATGTTGTATGACGAGTTGAATCTGTACTGATCTGTACCTTTATTTAAAAGGAAAAAGTATTATTCTCCTTTGTCAGTTGATACTTTGCTCAACATGCTACTTTTTTATAGTCTTAATAATAAGATTTACTAAATGTATAAAGGCCTATTTTGACTTTTTGTTGTTGTTGTTCAGTTATTTCAGTCTTGTACAACTCTTTGTGACTCCGTTTGAGTTTTCTTGGCAAAAATATTTGCCATTTCCTTCTCCAGCTCTTTTTACAGAAGAGGAAACAAAGGCAAACAGGGTTAAGTGACTTGCCCAGGGTCACACAGCCAGGAAGTGTCTGAGAATAAATCTGATTTCAGATTCTCTTGATATGAGCTCCAGTGCTTTATATCTGCTGTGGCACCTGGCTGCCTTATGCTCTTTGTAATCTTTTGTAAATTATTTAACTTTTCAGTGTTCTAGGTAATCTTAAGATACAAACAAGGTGTCAACATGCACTGGTATAGGAAGTTTCCTTATCTGACTCTTCCCTGTATATATAAAATCATATTGTATTGATATCTTTTATGCTAAGTAGCTACTCTCACTCAACAGCATGGTGTGATGAGAAAATCATTTTCACTACAGGATCTGAAGACCAGAGTTAAAATTTTGGTTTTGACAATACTTAGATATATGATCTTGGAGAAGTCACTTTTCTTCTGCTCCAAGCCTCATTTTCCTCATCTATTACATAGGGAGGCTGTTATATTAGCTTGTTGTAAGACTGCATGAACTAAGAAGGCACAGTGATACAGTGGTGAGAGAATTTCATTTCAAGCCAGAGAATCTGAATTCAAATCTCATCTTTGTTACTTATTTCTTGTGATTCTTTATGATTCACTTCATTTCTATTTTTCAATTTCATCTTTAAAATAAAGAAATAGATCAAATATTTCCTAAGATTCCATGAGCTCTATCTCTATCATAATATGAAAGTATGTGTAAAGTATTTTATAAACAAAAAGGATTCTATAGATGAATTATTATTAATATTAACATTACTCTATAATAATAGTTAACATTTATGTAGCATTTTAAGTTTGCAAAATTGTATATAATATCTTATCTGATTCCTACAATGATCCTGTGAGTCAGGTTTTACTGTTAATCTATGATTCCCTATAACATTGCAAATATTGGTCTGATTTTAAATACCTGAAGAGAAATAACAACAGACCAGAAATTATTGATAAAAATGCACAATAGAATGATTGTCAATTTTTTCCTGTTATTTGAAAATTAGAACTTTTTTGAGATGCGTACAAGCAATATATTATGAGAAAATGGGATGAAAAGAAATGTGGGATGGAAACATTGCTTTGAGTTCTAGAGTCATTGCAGTCACTTGGATGTTTCTATAGGGAAGCTGTCAGATAGCAAGGATTTTATAATAGAATTGAACTCAATGATTCCTCAGGCTTTTTTTAGGTGGAAAACTCTATGATTTTCTCTAGTCAGTGGTTTCTGAAGCATGGAAAAGATTTATTTTGTTAATTGGCAGATTCAGGGTTAATAGAGAACTTGTGTCTGAGACAAGGAAAAAAAAAGACCACACCACATAGATAGTAAACATTAGTCCTCTATGACTCATATTATAGTTGATTAGTTTTAATGAGCATAATTTCACTGATTCATAAGAGGAAGAGGAGTGATGAGCTTGTTTTTATGTGTTGAATGCAAACAAGTCTGAATTCTCAGCAGCAGGAAGACCTGCAGCAGACTGGGCATGGGTGGCAGGGATGGCAGTAAGACTGGCAGCAGGTGGACACAGCAGCTGGGATAGCATCAAGTTGTGTGGCAACAAGCAAATGCAGGAAGGGTGGCAACAGTTTAGTTGGCAGACTACAGATTGGCAACAACTTAGTCTACAGTAGATTGGGCTGCAGCAGCTGGACAAAGCAACTGGGGTGGAAACATCTGGACACACAGCATCTTGGGCAACAACAAGTGAACACAATACAGGTAGATCTGTAGCAGTTGGTCCTGCAGCAGGTACTCTGGTGGCATTCAGGTGGGAAGCAGCAGCCAAAGCCACAGCTTAGGCCAGAACAGGTGGAACCACAGCAGGAGCTAACTATTGTGTTGGTGGACTGAATTTCTGGGTTTCTTTCAAGGTGAGTGAGTGACTTGAATTCTGAAATGGGAGCTTCTTACATATTTCTTTCCATGGCTGCTGTCATTTGGTCCAGATAATTTATTTTGTTTACCTTGATGAAATAATGATTATTAAATCAGAAAACTTGTTTTTTTGATGAGAGGAATTTTTTTTCCTGATCACTTAGAATTCATCCTTTTATTTTTCCTCCAAAATGACCTTCTATGTATGATATCTTCTTACAGAATCCTTACCACTATTTCCTCTTTTCTTTCTGTCTTTGACATCCGAGCATTAATGGGATGACCTGACATTAAACCTTTCCTCCTTTACTCTTTGTGTTGTGAGCTTTATCTCCTAATTCCTGCCCAAACAACACACAGTCAATTACATGATTTCTGAGAGCCCATCCAACTCTGAGGTTTTGTGACCGGTACTAAAGTTAGTTTCCCATAGTCTATAGGGAAGGGGCCAGGGAAATTCAACTCATGTTCTGCACTTGCCTTTTTACTTAATTTCATCCATATTAAGAAAGTTTTCTAAAGTATTGACATTGACTATTAGGCTAACTTTCTTTCTTAAACTAAAATATTTATTTTTCACCAGGCAAATACAGTTTAAACAGTGATTACATGGAAAAGTCAATGTTTTAAATTTTTTTTGAGAAATATTTGGTCCAGAAAAAAGGGATAATTTCTATTACATAACCAAGTCACCTTTGAGTCTTCTCTCTCCATCACTTCACATATTGCTATCAGTTTCAGAATCTTGTTGAATTTACCTCTATAGGATTTCTTTTATCACCCACTTTCATTCACACAATCACCACCCTAATTCAGGTGCTCATTATTTATCACTTGAACTGTTGGAATGATCTCCTTAATTTGCTTCTTGTACTATAAATCTTACCCTTAGCCCACCATTGTTCTACATAGATATTCTTTCTGAAAAAAAAAAAAAAACTATAAGAAGCTCAGAAATCAGATTTGGATAAACTATATGAAACAGAAGGGGGAGCAAGATGGCACAATAAAGTGCTGAGCCTGAAGTCAGAAAATTTTATCTTTCTAAGTTTACATCCAATCTCAGACACTTACTAATTATATGACTCTAGGCAAGTCGTTTTACCCTGTTTGTCTCAGCTTCTTCTTATGTAAAATGAGCTAGAGAATAAAATGGCAAACTGCTCCAGAATCTTTGCCAAAAAAAATCTAAATGAGGTCATGTAGAATTAAACAAGAATTAAATGATTGAACAACTTATATAAACTTTAAATCTAGGATCCAATAATTCTAAGATTTTTGAGGATTAAAATATTAGCTCCCTAGCTTGGAATTTTATATTATTCCTAGTAAACATCACATCTATCTTTCCAAATTTTCATATTTCCCTCTGACACCTCCTATGTTGTGGCCAATCTGACTACCAGCTTCTCCCCAAACTCAATTCTCATCTCTGATTTTCATGTCTATGCTCATTTAGTATATTTTATGCCTAAAATGCACTCACTTCTCCTCTGTACATATTAGAACTCATATCTTTCAAGGATCAGTTCATGTGGAATTTTCTATAAGACATGTTTTGGAATCTCCCCAGTTATTATTGCTTTCTTGTTCCTGAATTGTCTTTATATTTAATTTGCATCAGCTCATCATTGTGCATTTTGTATTTTCCCTCAGGACTTGTATGCTCTACCCCTTGTCAAGAACTTGTTTGAGCATATTATCAAAAGATGTGTAGTAGAAAGAGTAAGACCATAATTTCCCCATGGCACAACACTTTCTTTCTGAAAGGAGCTATTTTTGTTTTTATCTTTGCATACTCAGCAGAAAAAGCCATATGCTTGGTAGGAGCTTACTAAATAAGTGCAGTTGCTTTATATTTATTTAAATACAAGTCAACATCCTGAGATAATCAGCAGAAGCTGGAGTTCTAATCATAAGACACAGACTTTGACTCCTCAGCTCAATACTTTATAACAATGTTGAAAGAAAGCATTTAAGCCCAATGTTAGAGGAACTTCATTATTTTGTTCATTAGGTGTGACTTGGGAGAGGAAACTGGTGGGAGCAGCCATGGGAGTCAGAATAATTGAAACCAAATGAACATATAAGGAACTTGGTAAGAACATTGGCATTTGGTAGGCAGGAGTTTGATAAGCACATGGAATTTTGGAGGGAAAATGTGCTTATGTGGCTTCAGATTATATTTGAGGATTGAGGATTGGGATATATTAGTTGATGAGCAGGTGAGAGAATAAAACAAAAAGTTAAACTCTCCTGTTGTTGTGTGGCCAAAGGGATGCCAATTTGTGCCTGTTATTCAGTGAAAGGCTTATTGGGTGGGACATATAAGCAGTCTTAGGTGAAAGAGAATCAGGAACTTGATTGAAAAGATGTATTGGCCTTTTTCTTTCCATCTCTCTCTCCCCTTACAGTTTTACTCTTTTAATTATTTTTATAAAACTTTAAGTATTAAAATGAATATCAAAATCTATATAATCATTAACTTGTGGTCTGAGTGAGAATCAGAGTTCAAATCCTGACAGTGCTCCTTGATAAGTATATGAACTTGGGAAATGATGTTGCCACTATTTTTAAACAAAAATATTATGTTCTTTCCTATACTTTTCATAAAGCACTCTACATAAAAAGCTAAGTATTTATTTTATTTATATAAAATTAGAAATTCATTAAAATTTTACAATTATGTAATTGCACAAAACTTTAATAAACATTAAAGATGATAAAATGCTCAAACAGTTCTTGCTATTTTGGAATTTTTATGTACTTAACTTTTAAAATATGAACTAACATTAAAATAAGTAATAATATGATGGCTGGACTAAATTAGGAAACCTCAAAAATATCTTATAAATTTATTCTTCATAGCTCCAAGGATTTCATAAATGCAATCCACTTATCTTTCAGCTTTAAAGTATGAATTTGAGAAGTAAGATTAGCTTATTTTTAGAGTAATCAGCTTTTTAAAAAAGTCCACCAAACACATGTTTAAAGAGAAATGTTTATTATAAAATTACATTTATAATAATGTTTGGTCTAGAGATATTTAGTATCCAAGGATATATGTACACATTATTAAGTATCAGTGAGAAAAATGTCAATTTCTTCTTTTAGGTTAAATATCCTTTAAAGAACTCTGGCATAAGAAACTCAGTGTTTCATAGTAATAGAGAAATATCCTGTACCACCCCCATGTTAACCTACAATTTTACAAAGATCTTTTTCAATAGGTAGTTTCTTTTATTAATAAATTTATTAATAGCTATCAATAAATAATTTTATTTATTTATTATTACTCCCTAACTCTTTACTCACATTTCTCCATATTGGTTGTTACTATAAAGCACAGAATGTTTCCATTTAAAAATTAGAACTACATTTAAAACAGAAACTTCCATTTTGTCTTGACATTAATTGAGCTTTATCAATACAGTATTTGATAAATGTCCTTGCGTTCTACAATTTCCAATTTCAAATTGTCAATTATATTGAAATTTTTTCTTAACGTGTTAATACCAATTTAAAACTATGCTTCATTCTGACATAATTTACATCTCCCTTGTAAAGGGTGTGTCTTTTTCCAATCTGAGTGGATCATTCTGCTGCTTCTAAAGAATGCAAAACCTTTAATATGTTCATTTACACCATGTAAAATATGTGAAGCTATGAGTAAGAAAAAGCCAGTAAATTAGCTAAGCAGTCAACAGAGAGACAGGGGCACAAATGATCTCTGCAGCTTTCCCCAACTCATCTTTTGCATGGCCACCAGGCCAAAGAATCCTACATTATCAAACCCAGATACATCATTAGTCGTTTGTTTTTGCTTTGTAATTTAATTTATTTTTTAATCAAAAAAATTCTCTTCTTTCAACCCATATGCCAATAGAAAAAACAAAAACAAAATCCTTACGAAAATACACAAACAAAACAAATTCCTGGATTAAACCATTATATATAGTAATAGCATCAATTATGATTTAGCTATTTTCAGTAATATAATGACCCAAGATAATTCCAAAGAACTTATGATGAAAAATGCTATCTATATGAAGAGAAAGAACTGATTTACTTTGAATGGAGATCACAGAATACTTTTTTCCTTGTTTTCTTTTGTTTTTCTATTTTTTTTTTTTTTTGGCCAGTGTTTTGTTTTATACATTTCACTTAGCATCAGTTATTGTAAGTCTTCCCACATTTTTCTGAGGAAATCCTGCTCATTATGTCTTATAGCAAAATAACATTCCATAACAATCTTGTGCAACAACTAGTTTAGACATTTGCCAACTAAATGGATACCCCTTTGATTCCGATTCTTTGCCACTATCAAAATAATTGCTATAAATATTTGTGTGCATATAGATGCTTTTTCTTTGTGTATTTCAATTTCCTTGGAATACAGACTTAGTAGTGGTATTACTTAGTTAAAGGGTATGCATGTTAATATAGCATTTTGAGCAAAGTCCCAAATTGCTCTACAGAATGATTAATTCAGTATACAACTTCACCAAGAGTGTACTACTATCACAATTTTCTCATATAAGCTCTTAACATTTGTCATATTTCTTTTCTGTCATATAAGCCAATTTGATAGGTATGGCTTGATAGGTATGAGGTGATAGCTCAGAATTGTTTTACTTTGCTTTTCTTTAATCAATAGATATTTAGAGAACTTTTCATATGGTTATAGATAGCTCTGATTACTTTGTTAAAAAACAAGAATAGAAAAAAGGGAAAACTATACGAAACAGAATAGAACATTATCAAGTGTGCAGCAGAACATCAGGGAGGATTCAAAATATATAATAATAAATTATTGATTCAAAAAAGGAGATATAATAGTGGAAAAAATTATATTCATGAGTGTCCATCTTTTCTTTGTTTCCTTGTATGTTATTTTAAATTTTATTCTTTTTCTCTCTTTCATCCCTCCCCAATTCCCCCAAACAAGCTATAGTTAAGTACATATATAATATATGTATATATATATATATTATATGTATAGATATAGACATATACACATAATATGTATATGCACAATATACATGCATATCCACCCAAAGACTCATTCACAAAGACACACGCACATGTATATATACACATACAAACATACATAATGCAATATGTGTCCATATCTACATATACTCAGACACACACATATACTCACATGTAAACATGCATCTAAAATGATGTTAGTATTACTGACATATAATGTATATTTCTCTCTTGATTGAACCATTAAGTTTGATTTATCTTCTTTCCTATGCCTGCTAATCCTTCTGGCTATAATTCTACTCAACTTGTCTAGCTATTTAACCTCTTCAGCATGTATCCTTTCCTTATCTTTTTTCCCTTCCCTTTGCTTCCCCTTCTGCCCATTCTTCCCTCTTTATTTCTATATAGATTTAGAAGGCTGCTATATTCTTCATGGTATATATGTATATATATATATACTATATTTTTCTATTTTATTGAATTTTCACTTTTTCCCTGAAGGATTATATGCAGTTTTGCTGGGTAGGTGGTTCTTGATTGTAATCATCACTTTTTGTCTTCTGAAATATCATATATATATATGTATACATATATATATGTATATATATGTATACATATATATATACACATATATATGTATTTACATACATATATATATGCATGCCTATTTAATCCATTATTAGGAGGATTTCATAACTATGAGCCCTCCTCCACTCTTTAATGACTCTTGGTCTATTATTCCTCTATACTTTATTTGTATAACATAATTGCTATTTTTACCTTTTTCTAGGCAGTTTTGCTTTTTTTTTTTTTTTTTTTTAAGAGTCTACTCAACTCTGCCCCAATCTTTTTTTTGAACTACCCAATTGCTGGTGTCAGTCTTCAACATATGGTATATATTTATATGTAAAAACCATAAGCAATTAGTCCATGTGAAATTTCTTGAAATTGATCTTTGATTCTGGCTCTATTATATTATATTAAGTTTTCTATTGAGTTTGAATTTGGCTGAAAGTCCTGACAATCTGAAGGTTCATTGAATAAACACTTTTTTCCATTCAACATTATTGATAATTTTGCCACCTTCACTCAATTTCAATAAGAGTAAAGTTCACAAAGGAACTTATGGCCAAAGATGAACTAGAGAACATTATGAAATATAAAATGGATAATTAAATTAAAAGGCATTTGTACAACACCACCAATGTAGCCAAGATTAGAAGGGAAGTAGAAATTTGTGAAAAAAAAATTTATATCCAAGGGTTTTGAGCAAAGCCTCATTTTTAAAATATGTAGAGAACTGACTCAAATTTTTAAGAATACAAGCCATTCTCCAATTGACAAATGGTTAAAGGATATGAACAGATAATTTTCAGATGAAAAAAGTAAAGCCATTTCTAGTCATGTGAAAAAATGCTCTAAATCACTATTGATAAGAGAAATGCAAATTAAGACAAGTCTGAGGTACCACTTTACATCACTCAGATTATCTAAGATAACAAGAAAAGATAATGATAGATGTTGGAGGGAGGAGATGTGGGAAAACTGGGACATTAATATATTTTTGGAGGAGTTGTAAACTAATCCAATCATTCTGAAGAATGATTTGGTATTATGTCCAAAGGGCTATCAAACTGTGCATACTCTTTGATCCAACAGTGTCTTTACTGGGCCTGTATCCCAAAGAGATCATGAAAAAGGGGAAAGGATCCACATGTGCAAAAAATGTTTGTGGCAGCCCTTTTTGTAGTGGAAAGGACCTGGAAAGTGAATGGATGCCCATCAATTGGGGATGGCTGAATAATTATAGTATATGTATGTTATAGAATACTACTGTTGTATAAGAAATGATCAGCAGGATGATTTCAGAGGCCTGGAGACACTTATGTGAACTGATGTTGAGTGAAGTGAGTAAAACCACGAGAACATTATATACAGCAACAAGAAAATTATGTGATGACCAACTGTGATGAACTTGGTCCTTTTCAACAATGAGGAGATTCAGGACAATTCCAATAGATTTGTGATGGAGAGAGTTATTTGCAACCAGAAAGAGAACTGTGGGGATTGAACATGGATCACAACATAGTATTTTCACCTTTGTTGGTGGTGCTTTTTTATCTTTTTTCCCTTTTTGATCTGATTTTTCTTGTGTAGGATAAGTGTGGAAATATATATAGGAGAATTTCACATGTTTAACATATACTGACTTACTTGCTGCCTAGGGAATGGGGGAAAGGGAGGGACAAAAATTTGGAACATAAGGGTTTTTGTTTTGTTTTGTTTTGTTTTTGCTGAGGCAATTGGGGTTAAGTGACTTGCCCAGAGTCACACAGCTAGGAAGTGTTAAGTATCTGAGGCCAGATTTGAACTCAGGTCCTCCTGACTTCAGGACTGGTTCTCTATCCACTGTGCCACCTAGCTGCCCTGAACATAAAGTTTTGTAAAGGTGAATGTTGAAAATTATCTTTGCATGTATTTGAAAATAAAAATCTATTATTATATAAGAACAGTAAGTTTCACTAGCTTCTCCTCCCTATCGCCACATTCTTTAATATTGTAAGAGTTCTTTTGTGCTTCTTTCACATGATTCCATTCTACTGTTCCCTTTCCCCTTCTCCCAATATGTTCCTCTTTCTCATGCCTTAATTTTATTTTTAGTTTATCATCTCATCATATTTAATTCATACACATGCTCTTTGTCTATGTATAGCCCTTCTAACTGCCTTAAAAATTTTTTTGATTTCAAGTATTTTCCCATATAAAAATGCAAACACTTTAACCTTATTGAAATCCTTGTGATTTTGTTTTCCTATTTACCTTTTATACTTCTCTTGAGTTTTGTATTTGAAATCCAAAATTTCTATTCACCTCTGGTCTTTTCATCAGGATTGCTTGACTTTTTCTATTTTATTGAATTTTCACTTTTTCCCTGAAGGATTATATGCAGTTTTGCTGGGTAGGTGGTTCTTGATTGTAATCATCACTTTTTGTCTTCTGAAATATCATACCCCAAGTCTTCTGATCCTTTAATGTAGAAACTGCTAAATCTCAGGCATTCTATAGTTCCATGATACCTGAATTGTTTCATTCTGATAACTTGTAATACTTTCCCTTTCTGAGAGTTCTGGAATTTGGCTATAATATTCCTGGGAGTTTTCCTTTTAAGATCTCTTTCAGAAGGTGTTATTTGATACTTTGAAATAATATTTTTTGGTAATTTCATATGGTACAATAGTATTTTATCAGTCATATACCATCATTTGTTCTGCTATTCTCCAACTGATGATCATTCCTTTAGTTTCCATTTCTTTAGTCTTAAAAAGAGCTACTTCTATAAAAATTTGTCTGTTTTAGTATGCCTTTTATACAACAATATGTCTGTTTTCCCACAGCCCATGCATCAGTTATTTTAGTTTTATTATCAATTTTGCCAATCAAATGATGGAACGTAGAAATTCAAAGCTCATTCATTTATTTTGCATCTTTCTGATCATCAGTGATTTTTTTTCTTTTGGCTATTGATTTTTTTTTAAATTTTTTCCTTTGAAGATATCTATCTATATCTTTTGGCATTTTGTACATTAGATAATGATTATTATTCTCAAAAATTTTAATGAATCCCATATATAAAAGGAGATAAATATAAATAACACACATGAATATATGTAAAAAGGAGATTTAATACTAAAAAACAAATAGCACTTTGCTAATAATGGTCTGTGTAGTCAAAGCTATATCTTTTCCAGTAATGATATATGTCTGTGAAAGTTGGACTAGTAAGAAAGCTGAACACCACAGAATTGATCTTTTTGAATTTGTGGTGTTGGAAAAGACTTTTGAAGATCTCTTGGACAACAATGACAAATCAATCAATACTTAAAGAAATTAATTCAGGCTATTCACTGGAAGTTCAAGTACTGAAGGTGAAACTTAAATAATTAATTAATTAATGAGAGAAAAGACCTTGATATTGGGAAAGATTGAAAACAAAAGAAAAAGGCAATGTAAAAGGATAAATTGGATGGATAAAGTCATGGAAACAATGTGAACCTTTGGACAGACTTTGAGAGATAATGGAGGATAGAAGGAGCTTATTTGATGTGATCCATAGAGTCATGGAGAGTCAGAAATAACTGAATGACTAAACCACAACTACTAGACTGTCTTCCTTCCCACTTTTTTTTTTTTAATTGCATTTCATATTGGTTACTTCACAACTTGTCCACTTTAAGTATTTCACATCTTTCACACTTTAAGTGGGACCTCGGCTCCTCAGAATCATTTTTTAAATTCATATTGGAGAAAATGGGACATGAAAGTCAGATTAAAACATTTTAAGGATTTTTCTTATCTTGAATATCCCTCCTTGATCATTATATTTATGAAATTAGAGTCTTCCACATTGCTCACAATTTACCTACAATATTGTGCCTCCTCATTGTCTTCCTATATCAGCATTCAGCCTTTCTGAAATGTTCTTTCACTGACCAACATAAGGAATCTATGAATCTATGTTTCATGATAGCCATTCGTTTACTCAAACCATTATGCAACACAAAAGCAAAAGAATATGACTGAAGGGTGCTCTCAATTTGTAAAGTCACATGGCAAACTCTCTGAGTAATGATTCAATGGAGATGACATGATCATGAAGATAAGAAGCAACCCTAAATATTCCCTTGGCTGGAAAAGGAAAGACTTTTCCCACTCAAGTAAAAGATATTTATCTTGAAAAATGCTGTTGACTAATTTGAAAATAAAGAAAATTTGATATTCATGTTTTCTATCATTGAAAAGAAAACAAGCAGATTACACAGACTTGCTTGAAATAGCATAAAACAAGAGTATATAAGGCCTCTGGATAAAATTTTCAGAATTGAATTATCTCACTCACCTAGAAACTCAATTTACCAAGGCCATGGTCTGCTCCTGCTGTGTCTCCACCTGCTCTAACAACCTGAGCTATGGTTCTGGCTGCTGTGTCCCCAGCTACTACTGAAACTGCTGTTTCTGGTATGCCTGCTACCAGAGCATTTGCTGCAGGACCAAGAGTTACAGGCCAACCTGCATTGTGTCTACTTACTGCCACACCAGTGGATGTGTATCTAATTGTTGCCATTTAAGTTGTTGCATACCGAGGTACTACCAGAGTCTTTGCTGCTAACCAACCTGGATACTATGTAGCCATATGTTGCCAGCCTTATTGATATCCTACCTGCTGCTTTTCTAGCTGGTACCAGTCCTGTTGCCACCTCAGCTGCTGCTGTGCATCTAGCTCCTACCACCCCACTTGCTGCAGGCCCACCTGCTGTCACCAAGATTGCTTCAAGACCTCTTATTGCTGAGCTCTCACATTTATGTACTCCTGTCATCATCTCAACCTCATACTAGGCAGGTATCAGTTTCCTTCCTTCTGTGTGTCAGTGCAAGTAGAAGTTGTACATGTCAGTCAATTACAAGCTGATGTACTGAGTAGCCAGGGTCCTTCTTCAGTCCAAACTATCATTTTATTATTTCTCTTTTCTTCTTAACGAGGATACCAACTATTGATTGAATTTAAATTCATCGACTAAAATTCTCACTAAATGACCCAACCTCCATGTTTTGCTTGATCTCCAGTCGCAATATTAGGCTTTTCAACAAGATATGTTTCTACATTTTCCCAAGATTTGAGAATTGAGGTTCCAAAGATAGTTTCTTCCCAGATGCCCTCATACTTTATCTTTCCTTTGCCTTAGCAGCTGTCAACTTCCAATTAAAGCCCATATTTTCTTGAAATTGAAAAAAATATAGTAGTATTGCCCCTTCTTTCTTATTCTAAAGTCTTTCTCAATAGTTGTATATCACAGAATCACAGAATTTCAGATTTCAAAAGATTCTCACTGTTAATCAACTCCAACCTTTAGCTAAATGGAATCCCCATAATAATAGTTTACATATGAGGCTGTCCAGTTTCTGATTATTGATCTCCAAGGACTGGGAATACATTGCTTCCTAGGCTTTCACTTCACTTTTGTGTAGTTCTTATGCTTTGGAGTTTTTCTTGACATAGTACTTGAGTTAACCATTTTGTAATTTCTACCATTTATTTCTGGTTATAAGCAGATTAAGTCAAATGCCCCTTCCCTTTTGAATACTTTTAACACTGCCATTATATTGCCCTTGAGTTTTGCTTTCTTCAAGTTATACATTCTGGGTTACTTCAATCTGTCCTCATGCTTTAGCATGAGTTTAAGATCCTTCACCATACATGTTTCCTTCCATTAAGTCCTCTTCAACTTATTAATCAATGCAGGAGAACATGGATCAAGTCAGCTTCTATTACCTGGTTTCAAAATATTTACTGAAAATATATGCCATAGTCTATTACTGGTTGCCTAAGAGCTCACATTAATTAACCTTTTTATTTATCAGCTACCCCATTGTTTTACTGAAAAATTGCTTTATTCTTAAGAACCAGAAAACTGAAACTTTTGTAGCACAATTTATACCCAAGGATAAAAAGAGTCCATGGTCCCAGCCAAGAGAGTATGTCCTTTTAGTATTATGCATTGTGAAATTCTTGTCTTGCCCTAATTTTATACCTGTTCCCAAACAATATTGATGCCTAAAATTCATCATAATGCAATTTCACTTGGGGATCAGTTTCCTTTTAAGGATTCCCCTTTTAAATACTTGAAGATACAAACAGCAGAATAAATTCCAGTTCAGTTCATCAAAATTTCCCTTGATCATTCAAGGTGAATTGGGATACCAAGGAAAGCCTGATTTCACATTGGAACTGTCTGCTGTTGAGATGGAAAAATACTTCAATTATGTTACAGGAAATATACCTCAAAAATGGTACTTTTTCATATGCATTTTTCTCCTGTTATTTCTATTAATGTTGCTTTTAAGGTTCTTTTGTATCCTAGATTCCTTCTTATATAACATTATCATTAGATGTATAATCTTGGGCAAATCATGACCTATTTCTGGGCAATAGTTATTGAGTGAGGAGATTGGACAAGGCCTGTAAGAACCTTTCTATTCTATCTGTGATAGTCCTGTGTTTCTTAAAACTTGGTTTTGCATGTTGAACTTTTAAATGCAAAATCCAAATGAAACATTTTTTTTAAAATCACATGCCCATTAACCACTATCATCATTGTCTACCTTCCTGGAGGAAAAGCAGAAAGGAGAATAGGAAGTATTTTGCTTGATAGAGATTATACTGATAGAAAATATTTCCAAAAGACTTTTATCTAAAGGTAATGAGACTTAAGATAATTATGGTGTTTGGAATTCCTAGCCCAGAGCAGATGTTGGAGAAAGAGTAAAGGAACTCTTGAAGAAACATATACTTACCTTTATTCAACTGAGAATCCTTTCTCTCACTTCAACAAGTCACTATACTTAAGACTAGAAGGAGAGGGCAAGTAATTAATGATTCAGACAGAATATATGGAGTCACTTGTTTGTAATTTCTTGGAAACCTCTCAGCCACAAATTTACTACTTCAATCCAGTAACTGTATACAACATATTTAATTGCAGCAGGATAGTGGGAAATGATGATTTTGCCTTTGTTTCTCTGACCACAGATTGCTGTGTGTGCATAGTATATGAAAGGATTAGCTTATATATCCTGCACACAGAAAGTAGCTTTTGGAAATTGCAGTTAGAGAAGTTCAGTTGTGGGACTTTTTTCCCGTTCTCCTTATTGGTCAAGGGGAAAGTGAAGAAGGAAGTGATAATGTGTGATAATTGCTTGCTTGTTCTTCCAAAGTAGAAAGAGTGGGAAACAAATACTTTCCCAGTTATAGAGATGATTGAATAAAGAGCTTCTGGTATTTGGTGGATAAGCTTTGTATAATTCAATCACAGATAAAATATAATCCCTATCTTTTCCTAAATTCATGTAAGGATTGGTAAATAAGGCCAGGTGAATGTCAATAAATTAAATCATCAAATTATCAAATCATCAAAGCATCAATATTCATTAAGGAGATTGGTCTATAATTTTCTTTCTCTGTTTTCAGCCTACCTGGTTTAGGAATCAATACCATGTCTGTGTCATAAAAGGAATTTGGTAGGACTCCTTCAATCCCTATTTTTGCAAATAGTTTATATAAGGGGCTAATTGCTCTTTAAATGTTTGGTAGAATTCACATGTAAATCCATCTAGTCCTGGATATTTTTTCTTAGGGAGTTGGTTAATAGCTTGTTCTATTTCTTTTTCTGAAATGGGACTATTTAGACTATTTACTTCTTCCTCTGTTAATCTGGGCAAGCTTTATTTTTGAAGGTATTCTTCCATTTCATTTAAGTTATAGAATTTATTGGCATAAAGTTGAGCAAAGTAGCTCCTAACTATTGTTCTAATTTCCTCTTCATTAGTGGTGAGTTCTCCCTTTTCATTTTCAAGTCTAACAATTTGCTTTTCCTCTTTCCTTTTTTTAATCAGATTTACTAACAGTTTGTCTATTTTGTTGGTTTTTTCATAGAACCAACTCTTAGTTTTATTAACTAATTCAATAGGTTTTTTTTTTTACTTTCAATTTTATTAATCTCACCTTTTATTTTTAGAATTTCAAGTTTCATGTTTGTCTGGGGGTTTTTAATTTGTTCCTTTTCTAGCATTTTTAGTTGTAAGCCCAATTCGTCGACCTTCTCTTTCTCTATTTTATGCAAGTAGGCCTTGTAGAGATAAAACTTCCCCTTATTACTGCTTTGGCTATATCCCACACATTTTGGTACAATGTCTCATTATTGTCATTTTCTTGGGTGAAGTTATTAATTATGTCTATGATTTGCTGTTTTACCCAATCATTCATCAGTATAAGATTATTTAGTTTTCAATTATTTTTTGGTCTATTTTCCCCTGCTTTTTATTAAATGTAATTTTCATTGCATTGTGGTCTGAAAAGGATGCATTTACTATTTCTGCCTTTTTATGTCCTAGTATATGATCAATTTATGTATAGGTTCCATGAACTGCTGAGAAGAAAGTGTACTTTCTGTCTCCATTTAGCTTTCACCAAAGATCTATCATATCAAACTTTTCTAGTATTCTATTTACCTCTTTGACGTCTTTCTTATTTATTTTGTGGTTTAATTTATCTAATTCTGGGAGTGCAAGGTTGAAATCTCCCACTATTATAGTTTTGCTGTCTATTTCTTTTTGCAGCTCTCAATTTTTCTTTTAAGAATTTAGATGCTGCACCACTTGGTGCATATATGTTTAATATTGATACTGCTTGATTATCTATGCTACCCTTTAGCAGGATATAATGTCCTTCCTGATCTCTTTTAATTAGATCAATTTTTGTTTTTGCTTGATCTGAGATGAGGATGGTTACCCCTGCTTTTATGGCTTCACCTGAAGCATAGTAGATTCTGCTCCACCCTTTTACTTTTAGTTTGAATGTCTCAACATTTTGTGTAAAACTGGTTTTTTTCATCAAGAATAGATGGAATTCATTTATTTTGTTAAATATCCATCTTCTTCCCTGGAAAATGATGCTCATTTTTGCTGGCTAAGTTATTCTTGGCTGCATACTAAGTTCCTTAGCCTTTTGGAATATCATTCCAGGCCCTTCATTCTTTTAATGTGGATGCTGCTAAATCCTGGGTTATCCTTATTGTGGCTCCTCCATATCTGAATTCCTTTTTTCTAGCAGCTTCCAATATTTTTTCCTTCGTCTGATGGCTCTTGAACTTGGCCACTCTATTTCTTGGCTTTTGATTTTAGGGTCCCTTTCAGTAGGTGATTGATGGATTTTTTCAATGTTTATTTTACCCTCTGTTTCTAAAACGTCTGGGCAGTTATCTTTGATAATTTCCTGGAAAATAGTGTCCAGGCTCTTTTTTTCCTCACATTTTTCAGGGAGTCCGATTATTCTCAAATTGTCTCTCCTGGATCTGTTTTCCAGGTCTGTTGTCTTTCCAATAAGGTTCTTGACATTCTTTTCAATTGTTTCGTTTTTCTGGTTTTGCTTGACTACTTCTTGGTTTCTCCTTGAGTCATCAATTTCTACTTGTTCGAGTCTAATTTTCAATGATGTATTTTCTTCACTCACTTTTTAAATATCTTTTTGTAATTGTCCAATTGAGTTTTTAAGTGAGTTTTTTTCTTCTATGGAATTTTTTTCCATTTCATCAATTTTATTTTTTAGAGAGCTGTTTTCTTTTTCTAGCTCACTAATCCTGTTTTCCTTGGAGTTGTTTACCTTTTCTAATTCACTAATTTTGTTTTTCAATGATTTGATTTCTTTATCCACTCTGTTTTTAAATGCATGGAATGACTTCTCCAGACTCTCTTGCCAAGCTTCCTTTTCCTTTTCCTATTTCTCTTCTAGCTCTCTGTGAGAGTCTTTTTAATTTCCTCTATGAGAGTCTTATGTATTGAGGAGCAGCTCATATCCCCCTTAGAGGATTCCTCTGGAGACAATCTGCTTTTAGTCTCCTCAGTGTTTGAAGTCTGCTCTCTCTCCATACAGAAGCTGTCAATGATTAGAGCCCTTTTAAATTTTTTATTCATTTTGTCAGAGCAGGAATCAAAGAAAACAAATTGACAAGAGAAACAATTGGTCTATTTTGGGCGGGGGATGGGATTGGATGGTGTCACCAGGCTTCCTCTACAGCCTGTGGGAGACAGCAGCGAGGCACTAACAGGACAGTGATGGCTGTGCTGCGCCTGTGCTCTGAGGCTCTAAGAATGAGCTGAGTCACTCCAGGTGGGGCTGGGGGTGGCCGGTCCCAAGAGACTCTAGCTTTCCAGGGTTTTCTTCTTCACCTCCGGTGTTTACATCTTCTCCACTGCTCCTGGCTTGCTGTCAAGACAGAACATCCACACTGGGGTAAAAGTCTTTTTGCAGAAATGGAAGAGATCGTACCCCTCCCCACTCTGGTCTGAGCTGTGTGAGCTGCCTGCCCTCAGTCTGCACCCAGTCTGTTTGTCCCCTCCCTCGAGCAAACATAGACCTTCTCTGGCGAATTTCAAGGATGTCTTCTGGTGGTGATTATTTGTGGGTTTCTTTTCTGGTCAAGCATTAATTCCGAGGCTTGTCATAAAGTAAGTTCTGAGAGAAAACATGGAGCTCAAGCAGCTGTCTTGGCCAGAAGTCCCATCAGTTCACAATTTCACCAACAAAAACAATTGTTTTCTTTAATCTTTAAAGAGACTTGCTACTATGGATTCATGTTTTTTACATTCTGCAAATGATTTATGCTATGCAGACCAGGATTTCTGTCATTCCTTCCCTTTTAACTTCTCTCAGGATTCTGATTTATCTCTTAAACCATTCAGAAACATCCTGCTGTATTTTAATGCTTTCTTGGGAGTCTACATGGCTTTATTTTCATGAGATATTGTTTCAATTCCTTTGTCTTGCCATATTTAGTTAGAGGTTTGCAATCTTTATAATTTGGTACTTCTTTTCTAATTTTAATATCTTCTATATTGATTCATCTATGTTCTAAGTTAGTTAAATATTCCCCCTTTTAAAATCTTGTCTTCTCATAATTCACTTTCTGAATTTTTCCTCTTTAATGGGAGAAATTTCCCTATCCTTGGACATCAACTTTGTCTCAAGCACCACTGCCAGATTTTGCTTTTTAGCTATTTTTATAAATGCCTCAAGTGACTTATGGGATCACAAGATTGACCTCAACTATATTCTGGTTACTTTTCCTTCAAGACCAATATAGTCACATATGTTGTTCCTACCTTAATTCTGTCTATTCTTTAGCTTTTAAGGCTGAATCACATCTGCCATTTTTCCCCCCCTGGATTGGGGAAAGGAAAAGTGAAGATCCTAGGCAAAGCTTCCATAACTTTGGATTTCCTTATCTGAGGGTTACTTCAGGCAGCAAAATCCCCTCTCTCCCCCATATTTTGTTGTCTGTCATATGTAGATGAGCAAAATTGATGCCTATTTCTTGATAAAATAGAGCTAAAGGCCAAAAGCAGGGGTAGCAAAGACTTTTCAGCAGGAGGGAAATCCATGAATAAGTACCAAAAGACAGGTCCATGAGTCAATTTGCTTATCTTACTAGAATTTGGAAGTTAATTGGGAAGGGGTACTGAGTGATAGTGCTATGCTTTAGCACTTGTTATTGATATTGTTAATTTATAATTCATTGATCTTATAGATGTTTTTGCATTCTTGTCCTTTGATTTCAGCTCTTATTATCCTACTTCTAAAGTATAATTTTGGGGGGAGTTCTTTCTTTGAGAGTTAATAGGAACTGGGGAAAATTACTAATTCTCTTCATATTGTTAGTCATATAATTCTTAAGTCAAGATTTTCTCTTCAAATTGGTTATGTATCACTAGGGGATATAAATTTATTACAAATGACTAACAAAAAATTTAAAAATTAATCTTTAATTTTTGAAAAACCAAATAATCAATAATAACTATTTTAGACATATTTTTTGTTGTTGATTGCAGGAGTATTTTTGGAAACCAAAGTTAATCAACTTGCTTACCAAAGTGAGAAACATACCATATCTTACAGTATTTTTGAAACCATAGCTAGCCATTAGTTAACATTCAAATACACTTTTCTTAGGTTCAAATGCATCAAGTTATGTAATTATGTAACTCATTTGTGTAATCATCCTAAACTGACAGATGACTATGACAGATCACTCCCATGTCAATATATCTTACTCAAAATTTATCTGGTATTTATATACAATATTAAATAATTTTTGTGATCATTAGATAGATAATGAAAGATCTTCTGTAGAAAATGGTACTTGATCTATATGTTGAAGAAAATTAAGGATTTGGTGAGTCATAAATGAGTAGTTAGCAGTCTGGGCATAGGAGAAGGGCTAGGTAGCTTATACCAAGGCACAAATAGAAAAGGTTGACTGTCATATATGGAGAAAAGGAAGTAGGCCAATTTAGATGGACTGTGAGGTACATGAAGAGGAGTAATGTGGAATCAAGTTGGAGTCAGTCTGTAGGAATTCAATGAGAGTCTGTGTAGAAGTAGATGAGAAGAGTTTGTATTTTATAACAGAAGCAATAGGAAAGTATTGAAGATTCTTGAGCATGGTCAGACCTGTGCATTAGGAATATTTCCTTGACATCTATGTAGGTATAGGGAAAAACTTGAGACTGGCAAAACAATATAAAATATCTCCTCATTTTCATTTTGGTGTGGTAGGACAGGGGTGATGGATGGAATGGGAAGGTAGAGAAGGTAGTCAATAAGACACTAACTACATACAAAGACAAGTACACACATATAAACACAAAAACATACATACATATAATTTCTGGGTGTTGCCATATTATCACTAATAATTCAGAAAGGACTTCTTGGAAGAATTTATGTGCAATTGTAGCCAACTTAGGGTTTAATCAGTTTTCCGGATTAAATTTAGGTATGGAATCAGTGGGTCACTCGCCAGGCATATTTTCTTACTTTTTTGAACATTTCATAAAAATATTTCACCATTGAAGGAGGAAAAAAGAAAAAAGTATAAAGTGAATGGCAGAGAAAAAAAAGAAAACCTATAAGGAAGCGAAGGACAGCTCTAAACACAATGTGTAGTAGTCATTATTTAGACTTAATTGAAATAGAAATTTATTGCTTTATATTTTCAATCTTCTCATGTTCTGCTATGATCATGGAAATTTTTTTCTACTTTGTATCTATTTTAAATAAATAAATTAATTAAAATATTTTACCATGATTCACACTCAGAAGAGAGTAGTATTAAGAACTGTGGGGAAAATAGTAAATAGAGATAATATTCCATGAAAAAGTAAAAAACAAAGCATGGCTTAACAGAAAAGTTTATCATGCATATCTTTTGTATATTTATATTTACATATCATAGAAGAGTGAGGATCTTGTTAGGAGGTTACTTTTAAGTCTGATATTCTCTGTAATTTTGGAGTGTGAATTTAATGGCATATACAGAAACTACTAAAGGGTTAAGAAAATAACTTTGCCACCATCAACATAGTTTATGTAATTTAAAGGGTATGTTTATTTCCCATTTTGCTTATAACAAGGAAATAAGTTGTTAGTGATAATGGTTGTCATTCAGAAATAGTATATAAGAGACTCAAGGACATATAAGACTTTCAAACCAAGTATTTCACTCACCTTAAAAGAAACCCAAAAGCTTAATCCATCAATACCATGGTCAATTCTTGTTGTGGCTCCACCTGTTGTGGCCAAACTTGTGGCTCTGGCTGCTGTGCTCCCTGATGCCGCCGAACTGGCTGCTGCTTCTGGCTTCCCTGCTACCAGAGCATCTGCTGTAGGACTACCTTTTATAAGCCCACCTGTATTGTGTCTACTTGCTGTCACCCCAGTTGTTGTGGGTCCAGCTGCTGCCAGCTCTGCTGCTGCCCCAAATTCTGCCAGCCCTGCTGCCATCCCAGCTGCTATATTTCTGTTGTCACCCCAGCTGCTGTGGGTCCAGCTGCTGCCAGCCTTGTTGTTGCCCCAGCAACTGTGGGTCTAGCTGTTGCTAACCCTGTTACCATTCTAGCTATTGTGGGTCCAGCTGCTGCCAGCCTTACTGACACCCCAGCTGATGTAGGTCCAGCTATTGCTAGCTCTACTGCCACCCCACAAGCTGTGTGACCAACTGCTGCCCCATCTGCTGCCACCCAACCTGTTGTGGCTCTTCCTGTTGATGAATGCCCAATTCTTCATATATTTCGTCACTATTACCATTCTTCCCTAGAAAACTTAATTCCTTTTCTTCTCTGACTGGATCTGATTAAACTATGATCTGTTTTTTTTCCCCCCAGCAGCACAGGAATGCAAAATGTATCAGCTATAAAAAGTCCATTGATTTGATGTATTTTCATCTTCCATTCTGAGTCATGGCACACTATTCAAAAAGAAGAGCAGTTTTAAAGTCTAATTTTAAATTTCAATTACCAAGTCATCCAGTCCTTAGAATAGTCATGTTTTCATTTCTGATTATCTCTTATTTGTAATTTTATAGTGTCTTATTGCTTGTATATTTCCTAATAAAATGTCAATTTTTCAGTTAAAAATCATGGGCATTAATTAAGACAACTCTGAGATACCACTACACACCTGTCAGATTGGCTAGAATGAGAAGGAAAGATAATTCGGAATGTTGGAGGGGGTGTGGGAAAACTGGGACATTGATACATTGTTGATGGAATTGTGTATACATCTAGCCATTCTGGAGAATGATTTGGAACTATGCTCAAAAAGTCATCAAATTGATCCAGCAGTGTTACTACTGGGCTTATATACCAAAGACATACTAAAAAAGGGAAAGGGACCTTTATGTGCAAGAATGTTTGTGGCAGCCCTCTTTGTAGTGTCTAGAAACTGGAAACTGAGTGGATGCCCATCAATTGGAGAATGGCTGAATAAATTGTGGCATATGAATATTATGGAATATTATTGTTCTGTAAGAAATGACTAGCAAGATGATTTCAGAAAGGCCTGGAGAGACTTACATGAACTGATGCTGAGTGAAATGAGCATGACCAGGAGATCATTATATATTTCAGCAACAATACTATATGATAATCAATTTTGATGAAGGTGGACCTCTTCAACAATGAGATGAACCAAATCAGTTCCAATAGAGCAGTAATGAATTGAACCAGCTACACTCAGCAAAAGAACTCTGGGAGATGACTATGAACCACTACATAGAATTCCCAATCCCTCTATTTTTTATTTCCTTCACAGACTAATTGTACACTATTTCAAAGTCCAATTCTTTTTGTACAGCAAAACAACTGTTTGGACATGTATACATATATTGTATTTAACTTATACTTTAATATATTTAACATGCATTGGTCAATCTGCCATCTGGGGAAAGGGGTGTGGGGAAGGAGGGGAAAAGTTGGAACAAAAGGTTTTACAATTGTCAATGCTGAAAAATTACCCATGCATATATCTTGTAAATAAAAAAGCTATCATAAAAAAAGAAAATTATGAATATTACTAATATTTTCTTAATTATTCCTGAAAGATTCTTTTTAAATTTTAATAATATTTTACTTTTTGCCATTATACATTAAGACAATTTTTAACATTTCCCCAAAGTTTTGAGTTTCAAATTGTATCCTTTTTCCATTTTCTCTCATTGAGACAGTAAGCAATCCGATATACTTGTGAACCATGTAAAACATTTCCATATTAGACATTTTGTATAAGAAGATGAGCAATTTTTTAAAACAATGAAAGAAAGAAAGTGAAATATAGTATGCTTTAATCCATATTCAGTTAATATCAGTTCTTTCTCAAGAAGTATCTACTTACATAAGTCCTTTGGAATTGTCTTGGATCATTGTATTGCTGAGAATAACTAAGTCATTCAAAATTTTTCATCACACAACATTGCTATTATTGTATTCTCCTGAATCTGCTTCACTTTGTATCAATTCATGGAAGTCTTCCCAGGTTTTTCTGAGATTATCCTGCTTATCATTCTTTTATAGCACAATAGTATTCTATCACACTCATAGACCACAACTTATTCAACCATTCTCCAATTTTTGGGCATCCCTTCAATTTTCAATTCTTAGCTACCACAAGATATACTGCTATAAATATTTTTTGAACAAGTAAATCCTTTTCCCTTCTGGAAGTTTCTAAATCAATTATCATTCCAGGAATAGAAGAATGTGCACTTCTGTACTGTTAATATATAGACATAGATATGTACATATATAGAGATATAGATTTTTTCCTGAGGCAATTGGGATTAAGTGACTTGCCCTGGGTCACACAACTTGGATGTGTTAAGTGTCTGAGGCCAGATTTGAACTCAGGTTCTTCTGACTTCAGGGTTGGTGCTCTATCCACTACATCATCTAGTTGTTTTTGTGTTAATATTTTTTAAATGGCATACTGGACCAAGAGCAACAATCTAGTCAAACTAGTATTCTTTCAAAGGGTGGTCTTACAGGAAATTTTATTTAGTTGATTTGAATGGACTTGTACATAGTTGGTATACTTGTTGGCTTGACTTCAGTTGAATAATGAGCATGTGAGATTGAAAGATAGGTATGGTGTGTGGTTAATGGGTGAACAGATGCCTCGCACAGGGCAGACATCCAGTAGAAAATCACTCTGTGGAGAGTTAGGAGGTAAACTGAGATTATACCAGGCAAATAACATTACTGTCCTTTCTTCAACTAACACCTCTCCTCACCCTGTTGGAGACAGCCTAGAACCCTAAGTCCAGGAATTATGAGAACAGTATTTTCTCTTCATTGAGGTTACTTATCATCCTTCCAACATAGCCCTAATCTTCTAGAGATTAGCCCTTGTAAAGATGAAATCTGGCAGTTTTCTCTATAAGAAACACAGTAGAGATCTTCTCAGTATCCATAGGTACTAGACTTCAAAAAGAAAACTCTCACTACTAAGGTCTAGATCTTGTCTTTGTCAAAAAATTCAATATAATTAAAACTATTTTATTATTAAAAAGCATTAAGTAAGGTGCATTATTATCTTATTTGACACTGAATCCTGAGGACCATAAGGTCTTTAAATATTTTTTGCCACTTAAACCTATATGTGTTTGCTCACTCTATTAGAATGTGAATTAACCCCTTGAAAACATGAAATGTTTTGGTTTTCTATTTTTATTCCTAGAGCTTAGCATTCTGCTTTGCACATATTAATTGTTTGTTTAATGTGTTCACATTCATTCATTCATTCATGGTTGATGGGTTGGAATGTTTGAGAGGTGCAGTTGATAAGTAGGTGAATATTAGATGATACTTCATGGGTCAAAGACCTCCTCAGCATAAATGGAACCATAATAATTGGTGATGAGGACAGGATCCTGGAGAGATGAGCTGAACAGACCATAATTAACCAAGGCTGCAGACATTGACTATATATTTTAGGTTGAAGTCAATATTTGTGTAGCTAAACTTTCAACTGAAGAAGTTTTGTATGTTATTAGGCTCTTTTCATGTAGCAAAGCCCCTAGTGTTGAGTCTATCCTAATGTTTTCCAGGCTGCTTAAAACAATTTATATAATTGGATCTTGAGGTCAAAGCTAAAAATTTTATCCATCCACATAAAGCTTATAGAAAAATCATAAATAGTTTTTGAAAAGGATAAAGGCCTTTTAAAAAAGTTGTAAAACTACTAGTAAAATGGAGGCTTCAATATTTCAAAGAAGTTTTAAAACCATAACAGTAAAATATTAAGTTTACATCACTAGACCTAATCTCATCCTTGAACGGCTATTTATCTAATGAAAATTCAAAATAGAATGGGTAATGATTCATCAAGCATTTGAATCATTAATAATGTAATGAAACAATCTACTCAGTCCACTGATCAAAAATCTCTAGAACTGGTATATTTTGAATAAATATTTTATATCTTTACAATTACATGTAAAAACAAATACTAACATTCTTTTAAAAAATGAGTCCTAAATTCTCTTGTCCTTCCCTGTCCTCTCCCTTCCTGAAATGTTAAGCAATTTTATATAAGGCATATCTGTGCAATCATGTAAAAATGTATTTCCACATGAGTCTTGTTGTAAAAGAAAATGCAAACATTTTCCTGCTCCAAAAAAGAAGAAAAATAAAGAAAGTTTTTAAAAATATGCTTTACTTCCCTGAGTCTAGATAACAGAGTAAGCAGTAAATTGTCATCACTCTTTTGTATTCACCTCCAAAGAACCATAAAATAGTGGCCCCAAACAAACCCTGGAATAGCAGAACCAGCAAAAAGACAAGGTGAGACAATATTTTAATCCAAGAAACTTGGAAGATCAGCAAGAAAGGTCTGCCTCATTAGGCAAAACAGGAACACAGTTCAGAACTGTGTGTTCCAGTAAGTCAGCAGTAACCCCCACATCATTAAACCAGAAGGAGATCCTGACTCCCAGTGTGGCAGAGCATGCAAATTCTTATACTAGAATCACAACATGATTTAGCATAGCCAAAGGAATTAGGCACATTCTAGCTCTGAGAACCAGCACCAGGGCAAACAGGAGTCACCAGTGACCAGCCAGACATATGGTTGAGTATACCTCTGGAGAAATACAGAAACACCCCACTCAGCTTCAGCCCACCCAGGTACCAGCACTAGGACCCAGGTTCAGCATCAGGTAGCCTGCCAGACTCCTACAGACTATAATAACCTCACCTCCTCTGTATAGCATCAGACACAAAGGTTCTCTCTGCATCTTAGGGAAACATCAGTGCAGTCCCTGATAAACAACTAAGACTTAAAATCACTGGCAGAAGCAGCCTGAGTCAATGTCCTTTCTACCCTGAGAGCAAAACTCAAATTTAAGAGAAAAGAAAAAGGTCAAAAAAGATGAGCAAAACAAAAAGTTATCAAATTGTGCATACCCTTTGTCCTAGCAGTGTTGCTATTGAGCTTATATCCCAAAGAGATTTTAAAGAAGGGAAAGGGACCTGTATGTGCAAGAATGTTTGTGGCAGCCCTCTTTGTGGTGGCTAGAAACTGGAAACTACGTGAATGCCCATTAATTGGAGATTGGCTGAATAAATTGTGGTATATGAATATTATGGAATATTATTCTGTAACTGATGCTGAGGGAAATGAGCAGGACCAGGAGATCATCGTATACCTCAACAACAATATTATATGATGATCAATTCTGATGGATGTGGCCATTTTCAACAATGAGATGAATTGATTTGGTTCATCTCATTGTTGAAAATGGCCACATCCATCAGAATAGAGCAGTAATAAACTGAACCAGCTACACCCAGCAAAAGAACTCTAGGAGATGACTATGAACCACTACATAGAATTCCCAATCCCTCTAATTTTGTCTGCTTAAATTTTTGATTTCCTTCACAGGCTAATAGTACACTATTTCAAAGTCCAATTCTTTTTGTACAGCAAAACAACTGTTTGGACATGTATACATATATTGTATTTAATTTATACTTTAACATATTTAACATGGGGGTGGAGCCAAGATGTCAGAGAAGATACATGCGAATCTGTAAGCTCCCTTCTTTCCTTATTATCATTTAGTTAAGTCAGCCTTAAAAATAACACTGGACTGATAGAAACCACCAGGATTGGAAGCACAACATACCAGCTGAAGAGAATCTGGAGTTTCAACAGAAAAGGTCAGTTCCAAAGGGAGGAAGAAAAAAGGTCAGCACAGACAATCGTGCCAATCAGGCTGGGGAGAACTCTGGGATCAGAGAAGCCAATGAGATAGAGGAATCTGGCACAGGCTGTTAGCTCTTCTTTACTTATAAAAACAGCAGTTCAGAAGAGAAATCAAGCCACTTTAAAATATAAAGGCAGATACTAGAACCACCCCAATCTGGAAGTGACCTAACAGATCTCGGCACGGCTGTGCAGCTGCTTTCTGCTGTCCGGGCTTCACCTTGGGGTAGTTAAGAGCCTGAACAGTGGGGTCACAGCCTGAGGCAACATTTAATCCACACAGTGCCGGGCTTGGCCAGAGGCTGTGGAACTCTAGCAGCCATGGAATTCCCAGAGAAGCAGAACCTTTGAAGTAGGGACCACGGTTTCTGGGCAGATATTTCCAGTTTGAGTGCAGGGGCTTTTCAGGTCAGTTGCTGATATCCATGCCCCACAAGACGCATTGGCTGGGCTTTGTGTCGCCTTTACTGTTCAGTCTTAAACCTCAGGGAAGTCACTAAGACACACAGCGGGGTCCTTCACTGGACAACCCTCACAGCACAGTCATACTAATCACCTCTGAGACACTTCAAGGAGGGGGAGTGGAACTCTCTCCCAGAGCTATCTCTTAGCTCAGACACAGGAGCTGCTGCATCCATCCAGTCTGTGAGGAAGCTGGTAAAGAAATAAATAAACTTCTTACCCCAAGGGCAGACCCCAAAAGGTTTTTAACCATGAGTAAAAAGCTGAAGAGAACCATTGATTCCTTCTACACAGAGAAAGAGCGGGTATCCAACCCTGAGGAAGTTAATAGCAGAGAGTCAGCAGCTAACAGCCTAAAGGGGAATGATACCTTTCCCCCATCACATAACTCTCTCCTAGAAGAGACTATTAAAAAGTTAAGAGAGTTTGAAGAAAAATGGGGAAAGGAAAGAGAACCTATGATAGAGAATAACAATGTTCTGAAATTTGAGTTGGAAAAAATAAAGAATTCACAGGAGATGCAGGGAAACAAAATTTGTGAATTAGAAAAGGTTAAAAAATCACAGGAAAGTAGGATTTCTGAATTGGAAAAGATAAAAAATTCTCAAGAAAGTAGGATTTCTGAATTAGAAAAGATAAAAAAGTCTCAAGAAAGTAGGATTTCTGAATTGGAAAAAGAAAATAACTCTCTAAAACATTAGGGAAATGGAAAAAAATTCAATAGAGCAAAATTCATGTAAAAACTCAATTGGGCATATACAAAAAGAACTAAAAAATGTGAATGAAAAAAATAACTCATTAAAAATAAGGACGGAACAAGTAAAAATGAATGATTCATTGAGAACCCAAGAATCAGTCAAACAAAACAAAACAAAACAAAAAAAAAATGAAAAGCTGGAGAATAACGTCAAATACTTACTGGGAAAATCTATAGACCTGGAAAATAGATCTAGGAGAGATAATCTGAGGATCATTGGGCTTCCCGAAAACTATGACCAAAAAAAGAGCCTAGATTATATTTTACAGGAAATCATCAAAGAGAACTGTCCAGAGATAATAGAAACAGAAGGAAAAATAGGTGTTGAAAGAATTCATCGAACACCTTCTGAAAAAGACCCTAAAAAAAGAACTCCATGGAATATTGTGGCTAAGCTGCAGAACTACCAAACAAAGGAAAAAATATTGTAAGCAGCTAGAAAAAAGCAATTCAAATATCAAGGTGCCACAATAAGGGTCACTCAAGATCTGGCTGCCTCCACATTAAAAGATCGAAGGGCCTGGAACCTGATATTCCAAAAGGCAAAAGATCAAGGATTGCAACCAAGAATAAACTATCCAGCTAAGTTTAGCATTTTTCTTCCATGGAAGAAGATGGTCATTTAATGAAACAGAGGAATTCCATTTGTTTCTAAGAAAAAAACGAGACTTAAACAAAAAATTTGATCTATATCCACAAGACTGAAGAGAAACAGAAAAAGGTAAAAAGAACTCTTGAGAACTATATCTCTGTTGTGGATATATAGAAAGTCCACATGGATAATTTGATTTTACTGACATAAAAAGGGGGAGTAGTAAAGAGAAGGGGGTAGTATCAGAAAAAGGGGAAGTAGTGATAAAAAGAGGGAAACTACATCCCAGAAGAGGCATAGAAAAATATACCACATCTAAGGGAATTTAGAGAGGGGGTGAAACATTGTGTGAATCTTACTCTCATCAGAGTAGGCTCTAAGAGTAAATAATTGACATATTTGTTTTTCAGAGAATTCTCTCTCACCTCATTAAAAGGGGGAAGAGGAAAAGGAAAAAGGAAAAGAGGAATAAAGTAAATGTACAAGAAAAGGGAAGGGATTTGGAAGGAGGGGGAAGGGATACTAAAAAGGGAGGGCTGCACATCACAAGTGGGGTCTATAAATTAAATATTGGGGAAGGGATTCAGGGGGGTCAAGGGAAAAAAAGCATAATCTGGGGATAAAATGATGGTAGGAAATACAGAATTAGTAATTTTAACTGTAAATGTCAATGGGATGAACTCTCCCATCAAACGGAGACAGATAGCAGACTGGATCAAAAGTCAGAACCCTACAATATGTTGTTTACAGGAAACATACTTAAAGCAGGAAGATATATATATATATAGAGAGAGAGAGTAAAGGTAAAAGGTTGGAGCAGAATCTATTATGTTTCAGGTAAAGCCAAAAAAGCAGGGGTAGCCATGCTTATCTCAGATCAAGCAAAAGCAGAAGTTGATCTAATTAGAAGAGATAAGGAAGGAAACTATATCCTGCTAAAAGAGCATAAACAATGAAACCATATCAATACTAAACATATATGCACCAAGTGGTATAGCATCTAACTTTCTAAAGGAAAAGTTAAGAGAGTTGCAAGAAGAAATAGACAGTAAAACTATAATAGTGGGAGATCTCAACCTTACACTCTCAGATTTAGACAAATCAAACCACAAAACAAATAAGAAAGAAATTAAAAAAGTAAATAGAACATTAGAAAAACTAGGTATGATAGACCTTTGGAGAAAAATTGAATGGTGATAGAAAGGAATATACTTTCTTCTCAGCAGTTCATGTAACCTATAAAAAATTGACCATATATTAGGACATAAAGATCTCAAAATTAAATGCAAGAAGGCAGAAATAATAAATGCCTTCTTCTCAGATCACAATACAATAAAAACTATATTCAATAAGAAGTTAGGGATAAATAGACCAAAAAGTAATTGGAAACTGAATAATCTCATCTTAAAGAATGACTGGGTGAAACAGCAAATTATAGAAACAATAATTTCACCCAAGATAATGACACTGATGAGACATCATACCAAAATCTGTGGGATGCAGCTAAAGCAGTAATAAGGGGAAATTTTATATCTTTAGAGGCTTATTTGAACAAAATAGAGAAAGATAAGATTAATGAATTGGGCCTGCAACTTAAAAAGCTAGAAAAAGACCAAATTAAAAATCCTCAACCAAATACTAAATTTGAAATTCTAAAATTAAAAGGAGAAATCAATAATATTGAAAATAAAAAAAATCTATTGAATTAATAAATAAAACTAAGAGTTGGTTTTATGAAAAAGCCAATAAAATAGAAAAACCTTTGGTAAATCTGATCAGAAAAAGGAAAGAGGAAAATCAAATTGTTAATGAAAAGGGGGAACTTTCCACCAATGAAGAGGAAATTAGAGAAATAATAAGGAATTACTTTGCCCAACTTTATTCCAATAAATTTGATAACTTAAGTGAAATGGATGACTTCCTCCAAAAATATAAGCTTCCTAGATTAACAGAGGAGATAAATTGCTTAAATAGTCCCATTTCAGAAAAAGAAATAGAACAAGCTATTAATCAACTCCCCAGGAAAAAATCCCCAGGACCAGATGGATTTACATGTGAATTCTATGAAACATTTAAAGAACAACTAGCCCCAATGCTATATAAACTATTTGAAAAAATAGGGGATGAAGGAGTCCTACCAAACTCCTTTTATGATATAGACATGGTACTGATACCTAAACGAGGTAGATTGAAAACTGAGAAAGAAAACTATAGACCAATTTCCTTAATGAATATTGATGCTAAAATCTAAAATAAGATATTAGCAAAAAGAATTCAGAAAATCATTCCCAGGATAATACACTATGATCAAGTAGGATTTATACCAGGAATGCAGGGCTGGTTTAATATTAGGAAAACTATTAGTATAATTGACCATATTAATAATCAAATTAATAAAAACCATATGATCATCTCAATAGATTCAGAAAAAGCATTTGATAAAATCCAACATCCATTCCTACTAAAAACGCTTGAGAGTATAGTAATAAATGGACTATTCCTTAGAATAATCAGGAGCATATATTTAAGACCTTCAGTAAGCATAATATGCAATAGAAATAAGCTGGAACCTTTCTCAGTAAGATTAGGAGTGAAACAAGGTTGCCCACTATCACCATTACTATTCAATATAGTATTAGAAATGCTAGCCTCGGCAATAAGAGCCGAGAAAGAGATTCAAGGAATTAGAGTAGGAAATGAGGAAATCAAATTATCACTCTTTGCAGATGACATGATGGTATACTTAGAGAACCCCAAAGGCTCTGCTAAAAAGCTATTAGAAATAATTCAGAATTTTAGTAAAGTTGCAGGATACAAAATAAATCCATGTAAATCCTCAGCATTTTTATATATCACCAACAAAATGCAGCAGCAAGAGATACAAAGAGAAATTCCATTCCAAACAAATGTTGAGAGTATAAAATATTTGGGAATCCATCTACCAAAGAAAAGTCAGGAATTATATGAGCAAAATTACAAAACACTTGCCACAAAAAATAAAGTCAGATTTAAATAATTGGAAAGACATTCAGTGCTCTTGGATGGGGTGAGAAAATATAATGAAGATGACAATACTCCCCAAACTAATCTATTTATTTAGTGCTATACAAATCAGACTTCCAAGAAACTATTTTAATGACTTAGAAAAAATAACAACAAAATTCATATGGAAGAATAAAAGGTCAAGAATTGCAAGGGAACTAATGAAAAAAAAGTCAGATGAAGGTGGTCTAGGTGTACGTGATCTAAAGCTATATTATATGGCAGCAGTCACCAAAACCATTTGGTATTGGCTAACAAATAGACCAGTCGATCAGTGGAACAGATTAGGTACAAAGGACAAAAAAGGGTACATCTATAGCAATCTAGTCTTTGACAAACCCAAAGATACCAACATTAGGGATAAAAATTCATTATTTGAAAAAAAACTGTTGGGAAAACTGGAAATTAGTATGGCAGAAATTAGATATGGATCCACACTTAACACCATATACCAAGATAAGATCAAAAAGGGTCCATGATTTAGACATAAAGAATGAGATCATAAATAGATTAGAGGAACAGAGAATAGTCAGACCTGTGGAGGAGGAAGGAATTTATAACCAGAGAAGAGATCATTATTGATCACAAAATAGAAGATTTTGATTACATCAAACTAAAAAGTTTCTGTACAAACAATACTGTTGCAAACAAGATTAGAAGGGAAGTAACAAATCAGGAAAATATTTTTACAGTTAAAGGTTCTGATAAAGGTCTCATTTCCAAAATATATAGAGAACTGACCCTAATTTATAAGAAATCAAACCATTCTCCAATTGATAAATGGTCAAAGGATATGAACAGACAATTCCCAGATGATGAAATTGAAATTATATCCACTCATATGAAAGAGTGTTCCAAATCACTACTGATCAGAGAAATGCAAATTAAGACAACTCTGAGATACCACTACACACCTGTCAGATTGGCTAAGATGACAGGAACAAATACTGATGAATGTTGGAGGGGATGTGGGAAAACTGGGACACTAATACATTGTTGGTGGAGTTGTGAAAGAATCCGGCCATTCTGGAGAGCAATTTGGAACTATGCCCAAAAAGTTATCAAACTGTGCATACCCTTTGATCCAACCATACTACTACTGCGCTTATATCCCAAAGAAATACTAAAGAGGGGAAAGGGACCTGTATGTGCCAAAATGTTTGTGGCAGCTCTTTTTGTTGTAGCTAGAAACTGGATGTCCATCAATTGGAGAATGGTTGGGTAAATTATGGTATATGAAGCTTATGGAATAGTATTGCTTTGTAAGAAGTGACCAGCAGGATGAATACAGAGAGGTTTGGAAAGACTTACATGAACTGATGCTGAGTGAAATGAATAGAACCAGAAGATCGCTGTACACTTCAATGTTGTATGAAGATGTATTCTGATGGAAGTGGATATCTTCAACATAAAGAAGATCCAACTCAATTCCAGTTGATCAATGATGGACAGAAACAACTACACCCAGAGAAGGAACACTGGGAAGTGAATGTAAATTGTTAGCACTACTGTCTATCTACCCAGGTTACTTATATCTTTGGAATGTAATACTTAACGTGCAACAAGAAAATTGGATTTACACACATATATTGTATCTAGGTTATACTGTAACACATGTAAAATATATGGGATTGCCTGTCATCTACAGGAGGGAGTAGAGGGATGGAGGGGATAATTTGGAAAAATGAATACAAGAGATAATGTTATAAAAAAATTACTCATGCATATATATTGTCAAAAATTTTATAATTATAAAATAAAAATTTAAAAAGTGGAAAAAACATATTTAACATGCATTGGTCAACCTGCCATCTTGGGGGTGGGGGAGAAGGAGGGGAAAAATTGGAGTAAAAGGTTTGGCAATTGTCAATGTTGTAAAATTACCCATGCATATATCTGGTAAATAAAAACTATTAAAAAAAGATGAGCTAAAACCATCAATAACAAAATCTTACCAGAGAAAGTTATGGTGATAATAGGGAAAGATCTAGACATAAACTCAGAAGAAGACAACAATATCAAAGCACCTTAGAGCAAGACCACAAAGAAAAATGAGAAGTGGTCCAAAGCCCAGAAAGAAGTCATGGAAGAAATCAAAAAGGAGTTTATAAATCATATAAGAGAAGTAAAAGTAAAATTGGGAAAATAAATGAAAGTGTTGCCAGAAAATTATAAAAATAAAAGAGAGTCAAGAGTTTGAAAAAAGAAAACATTTAACTAATTGAAGTGACAAAATGGAAAATTTAGTGTAAAAGCTAATTGAGAGAAACAAATCTTTAAAAGTTAGAATTGGGCAAGTGGGAGCTAATGAATATATGACACCAGGAATCCATCAAATTCAAAAGAATGAAAAAAGAGAAGAAAATGTAAATTAACTCATGAGCATAACAACTAACCTGGAAAATAGATCCTGGAGAGACAATGTTGCAATAGTTGGACTCCCTGAAAGCCATAATGAAAAGAAGGGTCTGGACAGCATTTTCCAGGAAATTGAGAAAAACTGCCTTGGTGTCCTAAAACCAGAGGCCAAAATAGGCATTGAAAGAATTCCCTTTTCAACTCAGGAAAGAGGTATCAAAATAAACATTCCAAGGAACATTATGGCCAAATTTAAAAAATAACAGGTCAAGGAAAAATATTTCAAGTGGCCAAAAAGAAACAACAAGTCAATCAGGGAGACATAATCAGAATTACACATTTAGCAATTGCAACATTAGAGGATTAGAGGTCATAGAACATTATATTCTGAAAAGCAAAGGAGTTAGTGAAGAATCACTCATCCAGTAAAATTAAGTGTAACATCTTAAGGGGGGAAATGATTATTAAATGAAATGGAAAGTTTTCAAGTTTTCCTAAGAAAACCAGAATTCTTTAAAAAAAAAAAAGAAAAGAAAAGAAAAAAGGAAGAAAGAAAAGAAAAGAAAACAGAAGGAATTTAATAGAGAAGAACGGATTAACATCCTTACATAGGAAGGTGATACTTTGTAATCCTTAAAAATTGTACCACTAATATTACAGTTGGAAGGAATATACATACACAGAGGGTACAGGTATAAGGTGAATTTGAGAGAATGACAGAAGAAAACTAAGAGATGAGTGAAGAGGAATAAATTGGGTGCAGTTATAAAAAAAAAGTAAAATGGGGTAAAGTATTTCACATGAAGAAGTTAAAAAAATCTGTTACAGTGGAGGGAAAGATGGAAAAGTGAGTGATGGACATCTCTTGAACCTTACTCTCATCATAATTGACTCAAAAAGAGAATAATGTATACAATGAATTGAATATGAAAATGTATTTTACCAATAGGGGAGGAGAAAAAGAGATTAAGTAAGGAGGAAAAAGAATTTATAGAAGGGAAGGCAAATAAGAGGAGGGCAAATAAACAGAAGCCAAACACTGGTAGGGAGGCAAAGGATAAAAAGAGAGAGGATAAACAGGAGGAAAAATAGGATTGAGAGAAATATACAGTTAATAATCATAAATGTGAATGTAAATGGGATGAACTGTCCCATTAAATAGAAGCAAATAGTAGAGTGTGGCAAAAATCAGAATCCCATAATATATTGTTTACAAGAAATGCTCGTATGTATTCTATGGCTAATATGGAAATAATTTTTTCATGATTTCATGTATGTAATTGATACTATTTTGCTGGCTTTTTCATTGGATGAAGGAAGTTTCGTCGCCCTCTTCTTCTTCCTCTCCTTCCTCCCTCCTACCCTCTCTTCATCTCTTCTTCTCCCATCTTTCCTCCCTTTCCCTCTCCCTCTCCCTCTCCTTCCCTCTCTCAAGTATTTCCTGACTTCTTAATGTTGAAAGAGAACTACTGAGAACAGTAGGATTGGGATGAAACAAGAAAGCCAAATGTCACAACTATTATTCAATATTCTACTATAAATGGTAGCCATAGAAATAAAACAAGAATAATAAATCAAAATAATGAAGAGGAAATAAGAAAACAAAACTATCACTTTTTGCAGATGATATAAGGTACTTAAAGAATTCTAAAGAATCTACAAAAAAAGCTAATACAAATAAGTCTTCATTTCTTAAATATAGAGAAAACTGAGTCAAACTTAGGAGCAGGTAGGTCACTCAATGGATAGAGTGCTGAATTTGGAATCAGAAAGATTCATCTTCATGAATTCAAATTCTGCCTCAGTCACACATTAATTGTGTGAGGTTGGGCATGTCAAATTAATCTTGATTGCTCCAGTTTCTTCATCTGCAAAATGAGGTAAAGAAGGAAAATAGAAAACTACTTTTATATCTTGGCCAAGAAAATCCCAAATTATATTACAATGAGTCAGACTTAGCTAAAATGATTGGGAAATGATTTAAATTTATAAAAATAAAAGCTATGTTAATAGCTTTTTATTTCCAAAATATATGAAAAAATAGTTTTCAACATTCACTCTTAAAAAACCCTGTAATCCAAAATTTTATCCCTTGCTTCCTCTCACCCCTCTCCCTGAGACAACAAGCAACCCAATGTAAGGTAAACATGTACAATTCTATAAATATCACCACATATATCATGCTGCACAAGAAAAATCTGATCAAAAAGGAAAATAATCCAAAAGGAAAAAAGAACAAGCAAGCAACAAAAAAGGGTGAAAATACTATGTTTTGACCCACTTTCAGTTCCCACAGTCTTCTTTCTAGATGCAGATGACTCTCTCCATAACAAGTCTTTTGGAATTGACCTGAGTCACTTCATTGTTGAAAAAAGCCAAATCCATCATAGTTTGTCACCACATAATTTTCTTGTTGCTGTACAAAGTTCTCTTGGTTCTACTCACTTTACTTAGCATCAGTTCATGTAAGTCTTTCCAGGCCTCTCAGAAAGTATCCTGCTGATTGTTTCTTATAGGACAATAATATTCCATAACATTTTTGCTACAAACATTTTTGCATGTGTGGGTCCCTTTCCCTCCTTTATGATCTCTTTAGGATACATTATAGAGACACTGTTGGATTAAAGGGTATTCACAGTGTGATAGCTCTTTGGGAATAGTTATAAATTGTTTTTCAGAATGATTGGATCAGTTCACAATTCTACCAACCATGTATTAATGTCCCAGTTTTCCCATATTCCTTCCAACATTCATTATTGTCTTTTTCTGCCATCTTTAGTTCTTCTTTGACTATAAATTCTTTCCTTCTCCATAGATTTGAGAGATATACTATCCCTTGTTCTTTTAATTTGCTTATATGTCCCCCTTTATGCCTAAATCATGAACTTATTTCGACCTTATCTTGGTAAAGGATAGTAGATGTTGGTCAATGCTTAGTTTCTGGAATACTATTTTCAGTTTTCACAGCAATTTTTGTCAAATAGTGAGTTATTATCCCAGAAGCTAGAGTTTTTGGGTTTATCAAACATTAAATTACTGTAATCATTGATTATTTATAAAAGTCATTTCTAATTAATAAATGGTCAAACAATATGAACAAGCAGTTTTCTGAAGAAAGAGCTATCTATAGTCACATGGAAAAAATCTTTAAATATCTATTGATTTGAGAAATTCAAATCAAAACACCTTTGAAGTATTAATTTTCACCTAAAATTTGCCAACATTTGCCAACATGATAGAAAAGGGGACTGACATATACTAGAGAGGATATGGAAATATGGAAACATTAATGCAAAGTTAAACTGATCTAACCATTTGGGAGAGCAATGAATAATTGTGCCCAAAGGATTCTAAAAATTTGCATACTCTTTGATTTAGAAATATCAGTGCTATATCCTTAGCCCAGAAATGTAATAGGCCAGAATTCTGGAGAAATGTACTTGAAACAAGAATTCTTACAACAAGATGTTAATTCAGTGGAATTGATAAGATAATAGTTATCTAGTTTAGCAGGGTGATTAATAGTTCTTTAGTTCAGTATGAGTGATTTAATCTTACAACAAATAATGGTTCCCAAGTGATATAATAATTGGCTTATACTAAGTAATGGACGGATTTAATTGTAATAGAGTATTTCAGAAGTCAGAGTCAGACCTAGAGGAGGACTTGAAGAGACTCAGAGAAGAAAGAGGGTTGGAGGCTGGAGCTCAAGCTCTCAGACTCAGAGAGACATTCCATCTTCATCAACTTTATGGTGGCTGGCCTGCCCTTCTGCTTCCCAGGCTGAGACCAAGGCCTGTCTGAAGGGGCTCCAGAAAGCTCGTGTGAGCCTCAGCAAGGAGACAGACTGTGAAGGACATAATAAAGACTTTTGGACTTTTATCTCTGGCTATTCTTGTGGTGATTACTCAGCTAAACAGAAGGCTAGTCCAAAGACTTCCAGAAAGCTAACTGGAACACTACACAGAGGGACAAAAGAAAAAGAAAAAGAATCTATATGTGTAAAAATATTTATAGCAGATCTTTTTATGGTGGCAAAGAAATAGAAATTGTGAGGATATCCATCAATTGGAGAATGGCTGAACAAATTGTGATATATAATTATGATGGAATGCCATCATGATAAAAGCAATTATGAGCAATATTGTAAAGATGATCATCTGTGATAGACTTAGCTACTCTGATCATAAAATCATCCAAAACAATTCCAAAGGATTTATGATGAAAATTCTATTCACTACAAGCCATTCTCCAATTGATAAATGATCAAAAGATATTAATAGACAATTTTAAGATAAAGAAATCAAAACCATTTCTTAGTCATGAAAAAATGCTCTAAGTCACTATTGATCAGAGAAATGTAAATTAAGACATCTCTGAGATACCACTACACACTTCTCAGATTGGCTAAGATTACAGGAAAAGACAAATGTGGGAGGAATTATGGGAAAACTAGGACATTAATATATTGTTGGTGGAGTTGTGACATCCTGTTCATCCTGGACAGCAATTTTCAAGTATGTCCAAAGGGCTATCATAATCTTTGTGCAAATCCTTTGACCCAGCAGTGTCTCTTCTGGGTGTATATCCCAAAGAGATTATACAAAAGGGAAATGGACCCAACATTTCCAAAAACACTCATAGCAGCCCTTTTTGTGATGGCAGGGAACTGGAAACTGAATGAATGCCCATCAGTTGGGCAATGGCTAAGTAAGTTATGGTATATGAATGTGATGGAATGTTATTGTGCTATAAGAAACTATCAGGAGGATGATTTCAGAAAGGCTTGGAGAAACATATGAATTGACTCAACAAGAAGATTATGTGATGATCAACTGTGGTGGACTTGATTTTTTTCAACAATGAAGTGATTCAGGCCAATTCCAATAGACTTGTGATGGAAAGACCTCTCTGCATCCAGAAAGAAGACTGAGTGTGGATCACAGCATAGTATTTTTAAGTTGTTGTTTGATTGCTTTTTTTCTCACTTTTTTCCTTTTTAATCTGATTTTTCTTGTGTAGTATGATAAATATGGAAATATGTATAGAAAAAAAGTAAAGAAAAATGATATTTGCCCCTAGAAACAAGTGATCCAGGCTGAATATACAAGATAGGCCACAGTTGAAAAATAAAGACAATGGGCAAACCTAAGTGATGCACAAAAGACAAGGGATGACTCAGAAAGAACAAATAGAGCAAATTCCAGTGCAGTATAGAAAGCAATTAAGATTTCCCATTTGAGCTTTTAAGTTAAAACACAACTGCCTGTTGTATTTTGATAATCACTTTTTGTTTCATGGTAAACAATAACAAATAAATCTTTGCATCTTTGTGACATAGTAAGACTATTGTTATATTAACTCACTCCCCTGTCACAACCTGATGCGACTTGGAAAATGATTTTGTGAGGAATTTCCTTCAGTGGCCTATGTTTAAAAGAGAACATTTCAAGGGAATGGAATGCTAGAGTGGGGAAAGTAAGGGAAAATATCATGATGGATAACTTCTGTGTGATAAGGAAGATCCAGGTGATATGAGTGATATAAGCTGAAAAAATAAAAGTTCTCAAAGATTCCATCATTTCTGATTTCCTTAAATTATTGACTCAAAAATTTGGCAAAAATTCGAAAATTTTAATGAGTAAAAAAGGAATCTAGAATGGATATATCCATTTCTTTAGAAATTGGTGGATATATAAGCAGATGGTTTCTGATTTCTTCCAAACTATCAATTAATATAATAGACAAGAGGCATCATGTATTATTCTTCCTTAAATAATTGAATAATAATATATACTTTGAAACAATTTTCAATCATTCATCAAGCAATGAATGTCTGCTATAAGCTGGGCAAGGAAGGGAAACAAATTAAGGGTGCAACATTATTGTCTTTTAAAACAAGTTTATTTGAGGATAGAAGATATGCCGCTATGCTGAATGATTTCTTGGCATGAAGTCTTAATCTGGTAGCAAGAGACCTACAGCTGGACTTACAGAACTTGAGTTCAAATCGTGCCTTATGCTGTATGACCTTGAGCAATTCCCTTAACCAACTTAACATTCAAATTCAATGAAACCCAGATTAGGTGAAAAAAAAAAAGTGAATCCATGAATAAGTTCTGGAATTACAAAGTTAAAAAAAAAGAATATACCTATTCTCTAAAATGAGGACTTTGGACCAATCTATCTTAAAAGCACCTTCTCATCATTGTCAATCAATATTATATGACAATTAATTCAAATGAACATTATTCTCTCCAACAATGAGATGATTGATGCCAGTTCCAATGATCTTGTGATGAAGAGAGCCGTCTACATCTAGAGAGAAAACTATGGGAACTGAATGTGGATCACAATATAACATTCTCACTCTTTTTGTTGTTGTTCACTTGCATTTTGTTTTCTTACTCATTTACTTTCTTTTTTTGATCTGATTTTTCTTGTGCAGCAAGAGAATTGTATAAATGTTTATACATATTGGATTTAACATATATTTTAACATGTTTAACATATATTGAATTGCTTGCTATCTAGGGGAGGAGATGGGAGGAAGGAGGAGAAAATCTGAAAGACAAGGCTATGCAAGGGTCAATGTTGTTAAGTTATCCATGCATATGTTTTGAAAATATAAAGTTTTAAAAAGAAAAAAAAAAAAGAAAATCCAAGCCTCAAATAGCTATGATTGGTGTGGCTACTTCCTTTAAGACAAGGTTTCTTAGCAGGGAATCTGCAAACTTGTTTTTGTTTTGTTTTGTATTTTGACCATTTTTTTTTCTTTTAAAAAAGACTTTCTTTTAATTTTCAACTAAAACCTTATCTTCTACATCTTTCATTTTTCCAATTTTTAAATTTTTAGCACCTTCCCTCTTTTTTTTTAATTTAATTTTTATTTTATTTTATAATTATAACTTTTTTTTTTGACAGTACATATGCATGGGTAATTTTTTTACAACATTATCCCTTGCACTTACTTCTATTCAGATTTTTTCCCTTCGTCCCCCAACCCCCTCCTCCAGATGGCAGTCTTATACATGTTAAATATATTACAGTATATTCTAGATACAATATATGTGTGTAGAACCGAATTTCTTGTTGCACAGGAAGAATTGGATTCAGAAGGTAAAAATAACAGTTTACACTTATTTCCCATTGTTCCTTTTCTGGATGTAGCTGATTCTGTCCATCATTAATCAATTGGAATTGGATTAGCTCTTCTTTATATTGAAGATATCCACTTCCATCAACATACATCCTCGTACAGTATCATTGTTGAAGTGTATAATGATCTTCTGGTTCTGCTCGTTTCACTTAGCATCAATTGATGTAAGTCTCTCCAAGCCTCTCTGTATTTCTCCTGTTGTTGACCATTGTTTTTAATACCATTGGTTCTTTCATTTAAAACATTTTTGTATTCATTAAAAATCCATAAAAATGAAATTCACAAAAAAAAAACTCCTTCTCAGTCTTAAATCTATAGTTTGATGAAAAATCAGAATTACAATGATTTGCATGCTGTCATAGGCACAATCCCATATCTGTCCAAAGACTTTAGAAAAAGGTGATTGTCCAAGAAGAAGGGAAAAAAAAGAATGATTATTAAAGACATGGATTTGGAGATAGTGGTAGTGATGGTGGAAATGAAAAGTAAGAACAATGGTTGTTACTAGAAGGAAAGGTCAATTTGAGTTGTAATAGTCAAAAGGAATGGTAATACTATGTATTCTCATAAATATTAATACCACAGGGGCAGCTAGATGGTGCAGAGAATAAAGCACCAGCCCTGGAGTCAGAAAGACTTGAGTTCAAATGTGATCTCAGACACTTACCACTTACTACTTATTGAATGTCCCTGGGTAAGTCACTTAACCCCAAATTGAGGAAGGGAGCCCTGAAACTCTTAGCCTGAGCTGGAGATTTCTATCTAACTTTATTGAGTTGGAAATTAGCTCAGAGACACTCATTCAATTCCACTATTCTGATGCCAGCTCAAACTGCTCCCAGCCCCCACCAAGAACTGCCCCCAGCTTCTAGCCAAGGTTTCAATTATAAAAGGGAGCAGCTGAACTCAATCATTGGCAATAAAGGATCGCTTCCTTCGAGGGACTCTCTGCCTACTGAAAGACATTTCTCACCTATTTCCTTAACAAGACCTTATTTACTTTCTCTGCTAGAAACTCTCTCTCTCTCTCCCCGCCAGGACTCCTCTGCTAAATCTTTACTTCTCTGTGAGGATCCACCATTAAGGAAGTCAGCCAGCAAAAGCTGACCTCTCAATTCTAATAATAAGCTTCTTTTACCAGTTTAACTTTTCGAGTTCATAAATTCATTTACAAAGAACCTGCACCTCCAGAAAGGGGTTCCCACAATTTCCTGCTCTGTGCCGAACTTCATCATTTGGCTATCTGACCAAGAATCAAAGGGAGCTGAACCTCAGCAAAATGACTCTCAAAAAAAAAAATTAAAAAACTCTATATTAACTGGAAAACACAAAGTTGATATCTTTTTAAGAACTTGAGTCCTTGACTCAGTCCATGTAACATTCAACACTACATCCCAAATATGTATGATTAAAAACTCAGACAAATGTTTGCCTAATGAAGTGCATTAGAAAAGGCCAGGTGAATGCTTTAAGAGAGAGGAAAAAAAGATTATTGCAGACACTACTTTCCTGACTGAGTTTTATTTGGAAACAAATATGATGTGATAGAAAACTGTGAACAGAAAAAAATTCATTGAAAAACTCAAGTACAATAAGGGAGTAAGGTTATTTATTTCTTAATTGACAGATTTGAATACATTCATAATTTTTAAAAGAAGGAAAGAGTAACAAAGATAGCTGTTTGGGCAGGAATCAAAGCCAGGTGTTATTTTTGAGGTTTCCAAATTGTTCTCATGTGGCTCAGCTGAAAGTTGAATGATTTAAAAAAGGGTTATTCATCTTAATATAGAGGAGGATGGTTGAAGATATATCTAGGAGATGGCATGGGGATGATGAACAGATGAATTTAGATCTGAGTGTTCAGCAACTTGGGCGGCAGCAAGTGGTTCTACAGCAGGTGGTCTGGCAGCAGATAGGGCGGCAGCAACTAGACTGGCAACAGGTTGGGCGGCAACAACTAGATCCACAACCGCTGGGGTGGCAACAGCTAGACACACCGCAGCTGGACACACCACAGCTGGGGCGGCAGCATGGTGTGCCACAACAGGTGGTCTGGCAGCAGGTGGGGCGGCAGCAACTAGACTGGCAACAGGTTGGCCGGCAACAGCTGGACCCACAACCGCTGGGGCGGCAGCAGCTGGACACACCACAGCTGGGGCGGCAGCAAGGTGTGCCACAACAGGTGGTCTGGCAGCAGGTGGGGCGGCAGCAACTAGACTGGCAACAGGTTGGCCGGCAACAGCTGGACCCACAACCGCTGGGGCGGCAGCAGCTGGACACACCACAGCTGGGGCGGCAGCAAGGTGTGCCACAGCAGGTGGTCTGGCAGCAGGTGGGGCGGCAGCAACTAGACTGGCAACAGGTTGGCCGGCAACAGCTGGACCCACAACCGCTGGGGCGGCAGCAGCTGGACCCACAGCAAGTGGAGACACCACAGCTGGGACGGCAGCATGTTGTACCACAACAAGTAGTCTGGCAGCAAGCTGGACTGCAACAGGAGATCTGAGGGCCACAGCTAGGAGTACAACAGGTCTCTTGACAGAGGCCTTGGCCAGAGCAGCTGGAACCACAAGAGGAGTTGACCATGGTGCTGATGTACTGAGGTTGTAGGCTGATTTCAAGGAGAGTGAGTTACTTGAGTTTGAAAGTCTTCTTGCCCCATACGCCTCTTATATACTGTCCTAAATGATTATAATGACCAATTACAGATTATTTCCTTGTTATTGTTTTTCATGATGAAAAAGTGACCACTAAATTAGATAATTGATTTAATTATGAAAGAAAAAAGCTATTTTCTTAGTCATTTAGGATATATCCATCATCTTTTCCTCTCTTGAATTATCTTTTATGTTCCATTTTTTAAAGGCATGTCACCATTCATTACCTTTTATCGTCCTTCCAATTTAGGTTGATCATGTGATAACTGACACCAATCCTTCAATACATCATACATCATTCTCTGCTTATTGCAAATCATCTTATGACTTATGGTAAATTAAATTCACAAAGGATGAAGATATATTTATGGCATGATAGTAAATATCTTCCATGAGGGTGCCATTTGTTCCTTAGCTTATTCATGAAGCTCACTGTGTTTTCAAAAAATAAGTATAATTGGTCACCCTTCCATGTGCCTCTATAATAAAAAATGCATGTCTTATCTATGAAATAGTTCTATCACTGATCTCTAGGTTCTCAATCCTTGTCCTCATTTTGTTAAGTTAGATAAAAGTATCTCTGTCACATGAGAAAGACTGAGACAGGAAAGTAGGCAGAATTACCAAAATTTAATTCCCCAGAGGTGCTTTTGTGAATGGGATAGTAGCAGATATGGATGGCAGGAGTTGTAAGATTCTACCAACTTAAGTTAAGAGAATATGTAGAGGGCTTTTTGAGAATTAGGGACCATTCATATTACATACTCTAGCCACATGGAAAATGGGACTGTGGAAGTCAAATAAAGTAATGAAAGATGTAGAAACAATGTCATGAGATAAGATGAAATGGGATCTGACCAGAAATGGAAGAAATTATAGACTCAAGAAATCTTGGTAGCCTTGGAAAAAGAAGTTGATATAGAAGAGCAAAAAAAATTGATATTGTGTGCCTGTGATAGATATAAGTGCACTGGAAAGCTATGGACTGATTTTTTTACCTGGCAGAGTCCATTACTACTCATACTTCCTGACTTCTACTTCTATTTTCTTCAGTACCTTCATATTTACAATGTCTCTATCTCTGCATTCTCGAACTCTAATTGTTGAGGTCATCCTTAAATCATGACTTGAAAAAAACATCCCTACCAACCATGCTCACTCTAAACTCAGTCAGTCTGTGACTCCCCAGGTGTATTTTTGATTTCCTCACCTCCCCTACTTTCAGCTCCTTTTATATGTTATCATATGTTAGTGGAAGTTAAGTTCTTCGAAGGCCTACAAACACTTAATAAAGTATCTATTTATCTTCCTATCTATCTATCTATCCATCATCTATGTCACTATATGAATCTATTGTTCACATTTTATATAAATATAAAGGATGGAAACTGAAAATTGGATGAATTTTAGTCTTGAGACTTCTAGGGAAAACACATTTGCTGATATACTAGTTTTGAAATATCATGTTTTGGGTGAAGTTTTCTTTTTGGCTTCTTTACTCTTAGATTTCTTTTAAAATATCTAGTTGAGTTTACTTTAAGTTCCTGAGTTACATAATGAATAGGGAGGTAGAGCTTTGTGGAGTCACACTTACAAGAAAATAGCCATTAAAACATGAACTTGAGTGTATGAAGAATTATTCAATTTAGCATATGAATAGCACTACGTGAAGCAAGTGTCTGTTCTAAAGGTCCTGCAAGTCTATTATCACCTGTAGGAAAAAAGGAAGAATCTTGAGGCTTCCTGGAGCTATTCAGATAAAAAAGAATCCATTGCCATTTATTTACCCATGTTTAAAAGTCTAGAATTATCAATAATAATAATGACAATAACAGCAACAACAAATGATATTTACATAGTGCTTTAAGATTTGTAAAGTTCTTTGTATGTAATGTCATTTGATCTTGACTATAAGCTTGCAAGATAGGTCTTACTAATCTTCCCATTTTACAGATGAGAAAACAGAGACACAGAGATGTTAAATGAGTTTTATAAGTTTACATAGCTAGTAATTGTCTGAGGCAAGATAGGAACTCAGGATTTCTTAACTCCAATTCCAGCTTTCTAATCCTTACAAGCATATTCCAGGGACCAAAACTAAAATTGATACCTAGGAAGCAAACTTCTTTTTAGGTCCATAAAAACTCATACTATTATGGTTCTAGATCTGCTGATTGTCAAACCATGAAATCTTTATCATAGTTATACTTTTCATCATAACTCTGCTGCGGCTGTTCAGACAAGGATTTGTCTGTCTGCCAGTCATTTTTCATGGGAAAAGTGTGATAGTGGGCACAACCCAATAAAGATCACAGGACTGAAAGTAGAATCACTTCCTATCAACATTCCTGAAAAAGTAACTGCTGAAATGGAAACCAAAATCAATGTACTCTTCACTTCTTCTGTGAAAGAAGTAGTAACTTTATAGAAAGAAATATCTCCTGTGTTCTAGTTGGATTCCCCAGTATTAAAAAATGGAAGCTGCACCTCTCAAGATATCTGTGAGACAATTTTTTCTTTCATTCCCTGGGGAGCCCTGTCCTAAACTTCTCCATACCTATGGTCTGCCCTGTCACTGCCCTTTTAATAAGGGTACCTACTTCCTGCTTAAGACTAGCTTCCAAATACTTCCTATGAAGCTGCCACCTTCTCTCAGCATGGGCAACTACCATGATCAGATAACTATGTGATAGCAACACATGTCTAGGATACTTCAAGATCAAGGTCCCAATTTTCTCATAGAAAAATGGGAGATCATTATCTATGCCTGGATAGAGAAATCAGCAAAGTTGACCCTCCTTCCCACCATTCTTAAGGTCTTGACCTCATTTCCTCATCCTTCAATTCTCCCTTTTAAGAAATAGGGACATGGATAGGCGTTGGGAAATCAGAAACCTAAGGTTAATATATCAGTCCTATCCCATTTCTAGGCAGGATGCAGAATGTCCAGTGGATAACTTCAAGAGATTCACAGTAAACTAAAACTGGACTAAAAATAAATCTGTATGTACTCTTCAAAAAAAATCATGTTTATAAAGTTAGAAGACTCTTTAGAGATCATGTAATTCAAACGTCATATTTTCTTTTTTATTAATGCTTTTTATTTTCAAAATATATACATAGGTAATTTTCAACATTCACCCTTGAAAAACTTCATGTTCCAATTTTTCCCTCCTTCTGCCCATTCCCTCCCCTAAATGGCAAGTAATCCAATATAAAATATGATATTTTCAAGAAAAGAAAAATGAGGCTCTGAAAGGGAGAATGAGTTGTCCAAAGTCACACAAGTCAGACAAGAGGGGAATATAGTAAGGATTCAATGATATCCTGGTAAATGTTTAACAACTGTTTTTAAAAGTTCAATCTACATTTTTGCCATTTTCTCCATAACTTTCTCAAAGGAATAAGTCAAATGTTGATTTGTAGCATTTGCTAGTTTTCTTTTATTTTAAATTTAATTTATTTTTTTTATTTTAGCTTTTTATTGACAAAACATATATATGAGTAATTTTTCAACATTGACCTTTGCAAAAACTTCTGTTTCAACTTTTCCCTCCTTCCCTTCACCCTTCTCCCCTAGATGGCAGGTAGTCCCATACATGTTAAATATGTTAAAGTATATGTTAAATACAATATATGTATACATATTTATACAGTGGTCTTGCTACATAAGAAAAATTGGACTTAGAAAGAAGGTAAAAATAACCTGGGAAGAAAAACAAAAATGCAAACAAACATTAACAGAAAGAGTGTAAATGCTATGTTGTGGTCCACACTCATTTTCCAGTGTTCTTTCGCTGGGTGTAGCTGGTTCTGGTCATTACTGATCAATTGGAACTGATTTGGATCTTCTAATTGTTGAAGATAGCCACTTCCATCAGAATTGATCCTCATATAGTATTGTTGTTGAAGTGTATAATGATCTCCTGATTCTGCTCATTTCACTTAGCATCAGTTCATGTAGGTCTCTTCAGGCCTCTCTGAAATCATCCTATTCGTCATTTCTTACAGAACAATAATTTTTCATAATATTCACACATCACAATTTACTCAGCCATTCTCCAGTTGATGGACATCCATTCAATTTCCAGTTTCTAGCTACTACAAAAAGGGCTGTCATAAACAGTTTGACACATACAGGTCCCTTTCCCTTCTTTAATATCTCTTTGGGATGTAAGCCAATAGTATCACTTCTGGATCACAGGATATGCACAGTTTGATAACTTTTTGAGTATAGTTCCAACTTGGTTTGGATGAATGGTTGGATCCATTCACAACTCCAGCATCAATGCATCAGTATCCCAGTTTTCCCATATCTCCTCCAACATTTGTCATTATCTTTTTCCTTTCATTTTAGCCAATCTGACAGGTATGGTGTAGTACCTCAGAGTTGTCTTAATTTGCATTTCTCTAATCAATAATGATTTAGAACATCTTTTCATATGAGTATAAATAGAAAAGGGAGAAATTTCCACTAATGAAGAGGAAATTACAGCAATAATTAGGAAGTATTTTGTTGTTTTACTCATATAGTTCCTGACTTTCCATTGGCAGATAGATTCCCAAATATTTTATACTATTGACAGTTATTTTAAATGGAATTTCTGTGTATCTCTTGCTTTTGGGTTTTATTGGTGATGTATAAAAATGCTGAGGATTTGTGTGGATTTATTTTGTATCCTGCAACTTTGCTGAAGTTGTGAATTATTTCTAATAGCTTTTTTTTTTTAATCGATAAAAGAGGTTTGTTATGCAGTTTGGGAAGTAAGGTTAGAAATCCTAACAGAGAAGCATAGCGTCTCGTTAGAGAAATGGGTGACGGTAAAGAGAGAGTAGTACTTGCAAAGAATATTATTCCAGTGGGCAGAGGCCTCCTTGGCATAACCTGGCATGTTTAGAACCTCTGCAAAGAAATGAGTTTTTAATATACCATTTTTATAGGGAGGTCTTTGGCTGCAAGTGTAGCCTGCTCCCCCTCCCAATGAAGCTGGTAGGTGGAGTTGAATTGAATAAAAGATCTTTAATTGAATAGGGCTGGAATACTTTCAGCTGAGGACTGAACCAACCCCATCTAGAAAACAGAATGAAGCTGTTTGTTTCCCTCCAGCAGGGTACCTCACTGAGATAGGTTTGAACGAGATTTTCTCCTTCAAGAAGTTTTAGAGTTTCAGGGTCCCTTCTTCATTCCCCCATCAAGTCACCTCCAAATTCATTTGGAATAAAGGGGCAAAGATCTCTTCTTCATGTAACTGCTTTGAGTGGCAAGTGTCATAGAAATTTTGGCGGGTTCATGCCAGGAGATGAGGCATGAGATGTGAGGTCTGAAAATGGCAGTAGGATATCTAAGGGCAGTTTGTCCCAGTCAGTCATCCCATGTTCTCCCGGCTGAAGGGCAGTTGAAAATCCAAAGCTTGAAGCCTAGAAAAAACAGATTGCAGGAGCAGATTAAAAGTGGGGTGTCATCCAGGGTTGAGATGGGGCCTTTTGCAGGGTCCCATCTGTGGGCTGCTTTTAAGAATGCCGATAGCCCACCCAAGAAAACCAAATGCCCTCACTGCCCACAGAGCTGCCCAGCTAAATGTAGTTAAGGAGTTAATTGCTGGCAGGGTAATGGAATGCCAAAGAAAAATTGAAGAGAAAAAATGCTGGGAGCTTTGTCTATAGTAATAAAGTATTAAGTAGCCTAGAGTGTAGCCCTTTTACTCCAATTTCCAGGAGAACTAATTCCTCCTGAGGCAGGGGATAAAGAACAAGATCATAAATAAATTAGAGGAACATAGGATAGATTACCTCTCAGACTTGTGGAGGAGGAAGGAATTTGTGACCCAACAGGAACTAGAGATCATTATTGATCACAAAATTGAAAATTTTGATTACATCAAATTAAAAAGCTTTTGTACAAACAAAACTAATGCAAACAAGATTAGAAGAGAAGTAACAAATTGGGAAAACATTTTTACAGCTAAAGGTTCTGATAAAGGCCTCATTTCCAAAATATACAGAGAATTGACTCTAATTTATAAGAAATCAAGCCATTCTCCAGTTGATAAATGGTCAAAGGTTATGAACAGACAATTTTCAGATGATGAAATTGAAACTATTTCCACTCATATGAAAGTGTTCCAAATCACTATTGATCAAAAAATGCAAATTAAGACAACTCTGGGATACCACTACACACCTATCAGATTGGCTAAGATGACAGGAAAAAATAATGATGAATGTTGTAGGGGATGTGGGAAAACTGGGACACTGATGCATTATTGGTGGAGTTGTGAAAGAATCCAACCATTCTGGAGAACAATCTGGAATTATGCCCAAAAAGTTATCAAATTGTGCACACCCTTTGATCCATCAGTGCTACTACAGGGCTTATATCCCAAGGAAATACTGAGGAGGGGAAAGGGACCTGTATGTGCCAAAATGTTTGTGGCAGCCCTTTTTGTAGTGTCTAGAAACTGGAAAATGAATGGATGCCCATCAATTGGAGAATGGTTGAGTAAATTATGGTATATGAATGTTATGGAATATTATTGTTCTGTAAGAAATGACCAGCAGGATGAATACAGAGAGCCTTGGAGAGACTTACATCAACTGATGCTGAGTGAAATGAGCAGAACTAGGAAATCATTATACACTTCAACAACAATACTGTATGAGGATGTATTCTGATGGAAGTGGATATCTTCAACATAGAGAAGGTCTAATTCAGTCCCATTTGATCAATGATGGACAGAATTCAGAGAAGGAACACTGGGAAATGAGTGAAAACTGTTTGCATTTTTAATTTTTCTTCCCAGGTTATTTTTACCTTCCAAATCCAATTCTTCCTTTGCAACAATAGCAACAACAACAACAACTGCAACTACAACAACAACAAAAAAATTCGGTTCTGCACACATATATTGTATCTACAGTATACTATAACATATTTAATAGGTATGGGAATGTCTGCCATATAGGGGAGGGGGTGGAGGGAAGGAGGGGAAAACTCAGAACAGAAGGAGTACAAGGGATAATGTTGTAAAAAATTACCTATGCATATATACTGTCAAAAAATGTTATAATTATAAAATTAATAATATATTTTTAAAAATAAGAGAGCCTTGTGTGATGGGGACCAGGTTATTTCACTCCTTGGAGCTCCAACTGGAGATAATCTTCCTTTAGTCTCCTCAGGGTTTGAAATCTGTTCTTCTCTTTCACCCTAAAAACTGTCAATTGTTAGAGTCCTCTTTACTTTTTTACTCATTTTTAAAAAGTTAGGTTAAAATCTCCTTTTAGGGTGGGAGAGGTTTCCAAGCAACTATAACTGGGCTGGGTCAGTGCTGATTAATTCCTGGTGCTGGTTCTGCCACATGGAGTCATTAGCAATGTCCTGGGGCTCTGTGTTGTCTGCCCTGGTGTTTGTGGTCAGAGTCTGCTCTGCCAACTTGAGACTGCCCTACTCCTGGATTCTGAGCTGTCTATGATGGCATTTGTGGTCAGCTGCTGGGGCCTTACTGTCTCTTTCTCACTTCTGATTGAAGAAGACCTTTTCTACTGAGAAAGAAAACTATAGACCAATTTCCTTAATGAATATTGATGCTAAAATCTTAAATAAGATATTAGCAAATAGACTTCAGAAAATCATCCCCAGGATAATACACTATGACCAAGTGGGATTTATACCAGGAATGCAGGGATGGTTTAATATTAGGAAAACTATTAGTATAATTGACCATATTAATAATCAAATTAATAAAAACCATATGATCATCTCAATAGATGCAGAAAAGGCATTTGATAAAATCCAACATCCATTCCTACTAAAAACGCTTGAGAGTATAGGAATAAATGGACTATTCCTTAAAATAATAAGGAGCATATATTTAAAACCTTCAGTAAACATCATATGTAATGGTGATAAACTAGAACCTTTCCCTGTAAGATCAGGAGAGAAACAAGGTTGCCCACTATCACCATTACTATTCAATATAGTACTAGAAACTCTAGCCTTGGCAATAAGAGCCAAGAAAGAGATCCAAGGAATTAGAGTAGGAAATGAAGAAATCAAATTGTCACTTTTCGCAGATGACATGATGGTATACTTAGAGAACCCCAAAGACTCTGCTAAAAAGCTATTAGAAATAATTCAGAATTTTAGCAAAGTCGCAGGATACAAAATAAATCCACATAAATCCTCAGGATTTTAATACATTACCAACACAATCCAACAGCAAGAGATACAAAGAGAAATTCCATTCAAAATAACAGTCGATAGTATAAAATATTTGGGAATATATCTACCAAAGGAGAGTCAGGAATTATATGAGCAAAATTACAAAACACTTGCCACAAAAATAAAGTCAGATTTAAATCATTGGAAAGACATTCAATGTTCTTGGATAGGCCGAGCGAATATAATAAAGATGACAATACTCCCCAAACTAATCTATTTATTTAGTGCTATACCAATCAGACTCCCAAGAAACTATTTTAATGACCTAGAAAAAATAACAACAAAATTCATATGGAAGAATAAAAGGTCGAGAATTGCAAGGGAACTAATGAAAAAAAAGTCAGAGGAAGGTGGTCTAAGTGTACCTGATTTAAAGCTATATTATAAAGCAACAGTCACCAAAACCATTTGGTATTGGCTAAGAAATAGACTAGTTGATCAGTGGCATAGGTTAGGTTCACAGGACAAGATAGTGAATAAAAATAGCAATCTAATCTTTGACAAACCCAAAGATCCCAAATTTTGGGATAAGAATTCATTATTTGACAAAAACTGCTGGGAAAACTGGAAATTAGTATGGCAGAAACTAGGCATGGACCCACATTTAACACCACATACTAAGATTAGATCAAAATGGGTCCAAGATTTAGGCATAAAGAACGAAATCATAAATAAATTGGAGGAACATGGGATGGTTTACCTCTCAGACTTGTGGAGGAGGAAGGAGTTTGTGTCCAAGGGAGAACTAGAGACCATTATTGATCACAAAATAGAACATTTTGATTACACCAAATTAAAAAGTTTCTGCACAAACAAAACTAATGCAAACAAGATTAGAAGGGAAGTAACAAATTGGGAAAAAATTTTTACAGTTAAAGGTTCTGATAAAGGCCTCATCTCCAAAATATACAGAGAATTGACTTTAATTTATAAGAAATCAAGCCATTCTCCAATTGATAAATGGTCAAAGGATATGAACAGACAATTTTCAGATGATGAAATTAAAACTATTTCCACTCATATGAAAGAGTGTTCCAAATCACTATTGATCAGAGAAATGCAAATTAAGACAACTCTGAGGTATCATTACACACCTGTCAGATTGGCTAAGATGACAGGAACAAATAACGATGAATGTTGGAGGGGCTGTGGGAAAACTGGGACACTGATGCATTGTTGGTGGAGTTGTGAAAGAATCCAACCATTCTGGAGAGCAATCTGGAATTATGCCCAAAAAGTTATCAAAATGTGCATACCCTTTGACCCAGCCATACTACTACTGGGCTTATACCCCAAGGAACTACTAGAGAAGGGAAAGGGTCCTGTATGTGCCAAAATGTTTGTGGCAGCCCTTTTCATAGTGGCTAGAAGCTGGAAGATGAATGGATGTCCATCAATTGGAGAATGGTTGGGTAAACTATGGTATATGAATGTTATGGAATATTATTGTTCTATAAGAAATGACCAACAGGAGAAATACAGAGAGGCTTGGAGAGACTTACATCAACTGATGCTGAGTGAAACGAGCAGAACCAGAAGATCATTATACACTTCAACAATGATACTGTATGAGGATGTATGCTGATGGAAGTGGATTTCTTCAACATAGAGAAGAGCTAATCCAATTCCAATTGATTAATGATGGACAGAACCAGCTACATCCAGAAAAGGAACACTGGGAAATGAATGTAAACTGTTATTTTTACCTTCTGAATCCAATTCTTCCTGTGCAACAAGAAATTCGGTTCTACACACATATATTGTATCTAGAATATACTGTAATATATTTAACATATATAAGACTGCCTGCCATCTGAGGGAGGGGGTTGGGGGAGGAAGGGAAAAAATCTGAATAGAAGTAAGTGCAAGGGATAATGTTGTAAAAAATTACCCATGCATATGTACTGTCAAAAAATGTTATAATTATAAAATAAAATAAAAAATTAAAAAAAAAAAAAAAAAAAGAAGACCTTTTCTTGTCTGCTTCCTCCCACAAACTCTCTGCCCTGTGGGAGTCACATGTTGAGACTGTTCTGCCCTGGGGCCCTGTTTTGTCTGTGCTGGCATTTATGGTCAGCTGTTTGTGCTTCTCTGCCTATCTCCTGTTTCTGATTGAAACATATCTTTTCTTGTCTGTTTCCTCCCACAAATTCTCTGCCCTGGGACACTGAGCTATCTGCATTGGCATTTGTACTGGTTGCTTTGGCTGCCTCCCTCCCATTTCCCATTGAGACAGACCTTTTTTTGGCAATCTTTGAAATTATCTTCTGATAATTTGTTGCACACGCAACAAATTTGTAGGTTCTGCCCATCCAGAGCTAATTCAGAGGCTGGATTTCATAATTAGTGTGAGGGTTGTAAAGAAGGCAATCTCCACCAACTTGGATCCACCCCCAGAAGTTAATTTGCTAGTTTTCAAAGTGCAAATGCCCACACCAAAAATGTAACAGGTAGCTCTTCTGAGGTACTTCAAGTTCAAGCTCAAACATATCCATAGAAAAGCTACTTTTTCTACTCTTTGGCATCTAGTTTCAGAGTAGTTAAGTAGCAAGTTTTTTTTTGTTTGTTTGTTTGTTTTGTTTTGTTTTGTTTTTTGTTGTTGTTGTTATTGTTGTTTTATCAACATATACCTAAAGCACTGCAAGTTAAAAGAATTAATAATGAGTGGGTAAAAAAAAAAACAAAAAAAAACAAAGTTATCTCTGGGCAAGGATAAATTCATTGAAGACTTGGGACTTGACCTTGGCCCTGAAAAGTTGTTATGCATATATAGGGCCAGAAGAAGAAACAAGAATACTACAATTTGGGATTGGTATTGTATTTCACTCTCAGAGGAACAAAATGAAATCTCTATATTGGGGTTAAGGTACAATAGTCCACTGTGACTTAGAATAATATGAGTAAAGGCTGTAAATAACAGCCTTGATAATCACAATGAGTTTTTTAATTAATTCTCTGGACTTCTCCAAGTATACCATCATATCATCTGCAAAGAGTGATAGTTTTGTTTTCTCATTGCCTATTCTAATTGCTTTCATTTCTTTTTCTTCCTTTATTATTATAGGCAATCTTTCTAGCACAATGTTGAATAATAATGGTGATAATGAGTATCCTTATTTCTCCTCTTATCTTATTGGGAAGACTTCTAGCTTACCCCCATTACAGAAAATCCTTATTGATGGTTTTTTGAAACATTTATTAGTGTATTCCTGAATTCATTTACTTGATTTGGAGGCTCTCTTTCTTTCTGTTGTCAATATTTTCCCTGTTGATTTATTTGCTTATGCATAAGGTCTTTAAGCTTTGTCTTTAAAGATCTCCTGAGATCTTTGAAAATTTCTATTCCCCTTCCTCATTTTCCCATTTTTCCACTTTCTGAATCATTTCTTTTTGATAATTCCCTGGATTCTGAATTTCAAAGCATTTTAGCCTCTTCTCATTTTGAACAATCCTTTGTTTACCATCCTAGGTCATTGCCCAAATGAATTTTGCTAGGACAGACATAGAGCCAAATGGATGCTGGGCTTTCCCTTTTGGTTTAGTGAAATGATGTATCAGATCTCTACTCCTACACACACACACACATACATACATACGCACACACACACACACACACACACACACACACACACACACACACACACACACAAATAGAGTCCTGTCCCATTCCCTCTATTTCATAGTTCTCTGGTCCAGCAGTACTTAATAATGTCATATTGTTGCTTTTTCAGCTTTAGTACCACTTTGTCAATTAGAGTCTGGATCTATAAGGCTTTGGGAAAATGGGACATGTTTGGGTTAAGGGTTTGAAACTTGTTACAAACCCAGACACATATCCTAATCTATTCCCTGTTAAGGACCACACCTAAGTGTGAAGGGGCGGGTCGATTCTCTGAAAGCCCCCACAGTTGTAAATATAACACATTTGAAAGAATTGCAAATCAGCCTTTACTGACTCAGATGTTGCTTATGAACTGGGAATGAAATAAATTAAAGGCAAGAGGGAACAGGAGAAAGATAAGAAAATGCAACTGCCTCTCAGTCTCTTTCTATCATTATCCTCTCAAATGAAAGGATCTATTCTGCTGCTCAGAATTAGATTCCCAGCAGTCACTAGCAGGTTGTACCTGTAACAATTCCCTGTATCTCCAATCTTCTATAGACCTCTGATACAGCACAGATTACTGCCATTGCTCCAGCTATTGAGGCCTTAGCAAATTTCTATGGTTTGGATCTCCAAGACACTCCCAAAAGGGGACAGGAGTAATTAGAATTCGGGATAGTATTTGGTGCAAACCCCTCCATCAAGCAGTCTTGCTACCAGGAATATGGTAGACAGGAGTGGTGGAGGAGAGAGATTGCTTGCTGACCGTGAATTAAACCTTAGTTCATGGAGTTTTAAACTTTCTTTTGGCCTTTTGGTGTTTTAGGCTATGGAAGTAGCTGAAATTGTTTTATCTTTGGCACATCATTTATTAGAGGTTTGAGAGATAATGAGCTTCATACAAATGTATCTTGCACATAGTAGACACTGTGTAAATGCTTATTCAGTTCTTTTCCATTTCTCTTATCTCTTATTGTTATTGAGCTTGACATTCTTCTTTGCAGAACATGGTATTGTATTATCTATCGTTTAGAAAATGACAAGAATCATTGGCTTCAACAATTCTTGAATAGCAAACTCATTAAAATAGATTTTGGTGCAAAGTTTGTTTTCTATTTCATTTCCATTTCAGGTTTTGGGTGACCCCAAAATCTTATATAGATAGATAGATATAGATATAGATATAGATAGATAAATATATCTTTAAAAAGATAGATAGATAGATAGATAGATAGATAGATAGATAGATAGATGGATAGATAGATCTTTAAAAAGATATATGAAAGAAAGCACAGGTTTCTATTAGAAATTGATAGGCATTAAGACAAAGAATAGTCATTGTAAGAGGGAATTTTAAGGGAATGTTTTTGGAATTTATTCTCTTCAAATAACAAATCTGATGACTGAAAGAAAATCTAGGATTAGGTGAGGGTTTTCGTGAATGAAATAAAATTTATTAAAAATTAGTGTCTTTGTAAAAGGAAAAGGATAACAGACAAGTGAGAGGTTGAATAAGTCTGAAGCCTGGATATTAGTATTTTGGTTGAAGCTTCCAATAGGTCATGTGTAGATCAGCCATGTACAACCTTTAGACAAATGGGGAAGAAGTGGGATGGGTTGTTAATGGTGAGCAGATACACAGAACCATGGGCATTCAGCAACAGGAGGCCCTGCAGCAGCTGGGATGGCAGCAAGGCTAGCAGCAGCTGGACCCACAGCAGCTGGGGCGGCAGCAAGGCTGACAGCAGCTAGAAATACAGCAGCTGGGGCGACAGCAGGGCTGACAGCAGCTAGAAATACAGCAGCTGGGGCGACAGCAGGGCTGACAGCAGCTAGAAATACAGCAGCTGGGGCGACAGCAGGGCTGACAGCAGCTAGAAATACAGCAGCTGGGGCGACAGCAGGGCTGGCAGCAGCTAGAAATACAGCAGCTGGGGCGACAGCAGGGCTGGCAGCAGCTGGAGCCACAGCAGCTGGAGCCACAGCAACTAGACCCACAGCATTTGGGGCAACAGGAGGTGGACACAATGCAGGTGGGCCTATAGCAGGTTGTCCTGCAGCAGGTGCTCTGGTAGCAGGGAGGCCGGAAGCAGCAGCAAGTTCGGCAGCAACAGGGGGCACAGCAGCCAGAGCCACAGCTTTGACCACAGCAGGTGGAGCCACAACAAGAGTTGACCATGGTGTTGATGGATTGAACTTCTGACTTTGTTTCAAGTTGAGTTAGTTGAATTCTGAAAATCTCCTTCTCCCAGGGGTCTCTTATATACCTCATTTCTCTATGCTCCTTTAGTAAGTCAAGATAATTTACTTGATTTGTTTTCTAAGAACAAAAAGTTATTATCAAATTAGGGATGTGTTTCAGGTTAAATATTTTTACTTGGATGGAAAAATTAATTACATTATTTTTTGTGTTGATATTTATATATAACCTTTACTTCTGAGTCATCCCTTTTTTTTGTTTTGTTTTGTTTTTTAATGTGGAGTCATCTCTATATAAACATCATTCAGAGAGTTTACCATGTGACTATTTGACTTTACCTCTCCCTTGAATCATATTCTCTTGCCTTTGTGCCTTATCATAGTTAAATGTCATATTATAGCAAATTGCTATCATGGTATGCAGTTCCCACATATTTTTCTAAGAAACCATTTCAGAAAGATGAAATGCTGTTGTAGGAAAAGAGTGAAAAGAAACTATTGTGGATCACTCCTGAGTCATGAAAACAAATGCTTTCCAGTTTCTGAAAATAATTAAATAAGAAATTTTCTGTAATTTGTAGATAGGCTTTGTAAATCTTGATAATAGATCAAATCTATTCCCAGGCTTGCAAAAGTTATCTAAGGTTTTGTGCATAAGATCAAGCTAATATTTTTTAACAATAATCAGCATGAATAAGGGTCAAATAAATGACATTCTTTAGGATGCTTCTGTATATGTTAATGTTCCATTTCCTCCATTCTTAATTAAAAAATCATTTCAAACAATCATCACTTCTTAGGGGCACAACTTCCATTTAGGTTTAACAAGGAGACAGCCATCATGCATCCAATATGAAATAATGAAAAAAGTAGGAAAGAAATGAATTTGCAGTATAAGATACCAAAATACACTATAACACTGTTATCCTCAAAATTATTTGGTATTGATGGAGATTTAGAATTTAATCAATGGAACAGAATATGTGCACAGTACACATAAACATACACAGTAAGTGGATATAGTATGTTAATATTTGACAAATATAAAGATCTTGGCTACTGAGATAAAAATACATTATTCAATCAAAACTGCTCTAAAATGAAAAAAAAAATAGTTTAAGAAAAGCTAGGTAAAAAACAAGCTTTTACAAAACAAGTTCCAAATGGATATACAACAAACAAAAAGGATAACATTATTAGAAAAGAATTAGAGAAGAAAACGAAAAGTTACCTTTTGGGTTTTTTTGTGTGTGGGGAAGAAGTCATGATTTAACAAGAGATAGAGATGATAACAGAAGAATAAATATAAATGTAAAAGATTTTTTTTCACAAACCTAATCAAAGAGTTAAATTTAGAGGGAAATATGTACCTGGGAAAACTCTTTAGAGGAAGTTTCTGTTATAAATGTCTATATAAATGTATACATGTCATATATACATACACATACACATATATGTATGTATGCATATTTATCTATATCTGTATTAGATTTATATATGATTTGGATTAAAAAATAAGAATATGTTATATTTGCCAATTGTTAAAAAGTTAAATAGACAATTTTCAAAGGAAGAAATCCAAGTTTTTAAAAACCATGAGGAAGAAAATAACTAGTAATGGTTATTTTGACTTTTCAAAATATAGCAGCTAGCTTTAACATAATATTCCATGTTCATCAGACTGTCAAAAATGACCCAAATGAAAAATGACAAATATTGGAGAGGCTGTGGAAATTCAGGCATATTAATTCACTTTCGGAAGAATTGGGAATTAATTCATTCATTTTCTAAAGTGCATTAGAAAAATTATTAAACTGTATATCCCCTTTGATATAGAAATACCAAAGAAATAAAAGAAAGAGGATAAGGACCTATTTGCACAGAAATTATTTATAACAAGTCGTTTTTGTTTTTTTTTTTGTTTGTTTGTTTGTTTTTTTTTTTAGTGTAAAAGAAGCAGAAACTAAGTAATGGTCCATCATTTGAGAAATGGCTGAATAAGTGATGGTTTTTAAATGTAATATAATATTATATCATTAAAAATTACAAATGAGACAGTTTTAAGGAATCCAAGAAAACTAAATGAACTGATGCAGAGTTAAATAAACATAACCATGATTTAATAAACCATGATTTGTCATTTTTAATGATAATACACTTGTACCCACATCCTCACAAAGAGGTGATGAATTCAGAGTGACAAATTAGATATACATCTTTTTGACATAGCCAAATGGAATTTGTTTTGCTTGGGGGGAAGGGAAAAACAGATTTTTACTGAGTGAACCAATTAAATTGAACTTAAAAAACAAATAATTTAGGAATATGTTGAAATACTAGCTTGATCTTATGTACATAATCTTAAATCTCCTTTGGGATACAAGGAATAGATTCCATCTATTATCAAAATTTACAAAACCTACCAAAAAAGTACAGAAAATTCCTTATTCAACTATATCTAGAAGTTTGGAAGCATTTGTTCTTCATCTCTTTAGTCTAGATGAATAAGAAGGAATTTTCTCCCACATTATAACAACTCTTCCTCCTTCCCCATGTCTCTAGGTATAGGGATGAGGAATTGACCAAACTCTTTTAACTATGATGTTGGAATTACATGTTATATGGATTGATTATCCCAAGTGGCATGCACACAGGAAGAAACCACCATCCCAACCAATTTTCTGTAATTGTATATTGACAGTTGAGGTAGTGAAATAGTAAACTCAGGGACTAGTAGGTTGCCAGTAAACTAAATTGCAAAATATCACCTCCTTCTCACTCCCATCCTGGTTTCTCAACAAAATAGCAATAAGTTCATCTATCTTAGATTCCCACCCTTACTACCCTCCACCCCTCTAGGATTGAGTAAAGTGATTGATTAGGGTGATAATGGGGGCTCACAGTTTGATGAGCTAAAGATAACTATATGTTTTTGAGAGTTTCTTTACTCTTCCTTCAGTAGCAACTCTAGAATCTCCTATTCTACTATAGTTACAGGATTTTCTCAAATAGGGCTCATTTAAAAGGAATGTTTTGGGGCAATGTAAAGATTAAAACAGACTTTTTTCAATTCTCCTTTATGCTTTTTCTCCAAGAAATGGAACGAGAGTAGTGAATTTTTGAAATATGATCTTTTACTTTTTCATTTGAGTTTAATATTAAAGTATTCAATGTATGAAATTTAGTCTTTGATAAGTAGAGAACCCCATATATCACCAATTTCACAATTTTCACATGGAAGGATTGTCAGAGGTCATCTAATCCAAATTCTTCACGGAATATTATAATCCAGAGAGCGGACTTGATTTGCCCAAAGTCACACTCCTAGTAACAATGTTATACAAAGAGAATTTGGTGATTGAAAAGAACTCTAAAAGAACTATGAGCAGAATCACAAGAGTACCATTATTGGCTAAAATCGCATATGCATAGGTACTATTTTCATTTTACCCAATTTCCCATTATTTAAAAGCATCCCTTCCCCTTGAAAGTCACTTGAAATGTACTTTGTCCTCCATAGCACCATTGAAAAAGAAAGATTCATTATCACTCCATTTCTCATTTCTGGGTATTTTTTTCTGGCTCTTCCTCATTCCTTTAATTTCTTCCAATCTATCCCCTATATAGCTTTTTTTTATTGTTTGTTGTCTCTCCCATTGGACTGTGAACTCTTTTAATTTTTTAACATTAGCTTTTTATTTTCATAATGTATTCATAGATAATTTTCAACATTCACTCTTGCAAAACCTTGCATTCCAAATTATTTCCTTCCCTTTCCTCCCTCTTGATACAACAAGTAATCCAATATATGTTAAACATGCAATTCTTCTCTATATATTTCCATATTTATCATTATGTACAAGAAAAACAAGATCAAAATGGGGGAAAATGAGAAAAAGGCAAGCAAGCAAACAATAACAAAAAGTGAAAATACTATTTTGTGATCCATATTCAGTCTTTTTCTAAATGCAGAGGATTCTTTCCATCACGTTTATTGTAATTGGCCTGAAAATTGTTCATATTTTTTAACCGTTTTTCAATTGGTATTCACATGGTTTATACCTCACTCTATGACCTCTTGCAGTTATATAACATAACTTATTCAGCCATTGTCCAACTGATGGCCATCCATTCACTTTCCAGTTTCTTGCCACTACAAAAAGGGTTGCCACAAACATTTTTGCACATATGGGTCCCATTCCCTCCTTTAAGATCAAAGATATATTTCTCAGGAGTTAACTATATCATCTTTCTATAGGGGATGTAACTATTCTAACCTTTAAAAACATAGTTTTTTCTTCTCTTTTAACCTTTTTATTCTTCTCTTGAGTTCTGAATTTGAAGATCAAGTTTTCTGTTCAGACCAGAGCAGAAAATCACCTATTTCATCAAATGTCCACCTTTTCCCCTGAAAGATAATGCTTAGTTTAATTTTAGCAATTTAAGCAACTTTGCCTTCTGGAATCTTTTATCCTTTAAAGTGGAAACTTCTCAGTCTTAGGTAATCCTGATTATGGCTCCTCAAATTTTGAATTGTTTCTTTCTGACTGATTGCAGTATTTTCTCCTTGATGTGATAACTCTGGAATTTAACTACAATATTCCTTGGAGTTTTCATTTTAGGGTTTCTTTCAGGAGGTGATCAGTGTATTCTTTCAATGGCTATCTTACCTTCTGTTCTAGAACATCAGGGAAGTTATACTTGATTTCTTGAAAGATGTTGTCTAGGTTTTTTTGTTTTTTGTTTTTCTTTTAAATCACAGTTTTCAGGTAGCCTAATAATTCTTTGATATTCTTTCCTAGATCTATTTTCCAGATCTATTGTTTTTCTAATAAGATAGTTTACATTTTCTTCTGTTTTTTCTTGTTTTTCTTATTTTCTTTTACTAATTGTTGATGTCTCATTGAGTCATTCACCTCCATTTGTTCAATTCTAAATTTTAGTGAATTATTTTCTTCAGTTAGCTTTTTTGCCTCCTTTTGAATGAGTTATTTTGTCCATCGAATATTTTTTTCCATTTCACCAATTCTATTTTTTAGGGAATTGCTATCCTTTTCCATTTTACCAATTCTGTTTTTTGAGTTATTTCTTTTTTTTATTTAGCCAATTCTATTTTTTTTGAGGAATGATTTTCTTCAATTTTTTTTCATTTAACCATTTTTTCTTTCCCAATTGTTTCTCTAATTCTCTTTTAAGATCCTCTTTGCCCACTCACATCAGGAATGGGTTCAATATGTAGTTCAAAACTACATGCATGTTATGATGGGTATATCACCCAACAAAATCTATAAAGAACTTATATATATATTTGTAGTTTAAACTCTTTTTTTTTCTTTTGTTTTGTTTCATTTTGTTTTGTATTCATTTTCTGTTTTGTTTTGGTTTCTTTTTTTTGCTTCTTCTGTTTCTTCAAATAAAATAAATTTGGAAAAATAGGATAAAAAGAGAGAGTATACTCAGCTGAAAGATCACAAGAAATGAGAATGGTTTATCACAACAAACTACAAAGAGACCCAAGTGCTTCCAAATTTTGAGAATCTAGGATTTCATCAGTGAATATAAGTTTCTTCATTGATGCCAACTGCAAAATCTTAAAAACCTACTAGACCATTTTAAAGAGTTTTCTGTAGTCAAAAATGACATTATCTGTATGTGAATTTAGTGATGAGAGTCTTCAAATTTAGCTTTGTTGGTTATATGAGCAAAAAGTTTGTCACTTGATCTGTATTCAAAAGCTTTCTAGTATGGTTGGATATGTTTTTCATGTCATGAGGAGACATTGATTTAAGATTTTAGTAGAGATGCTTCACATATAGTAAACAAAATTTAATATTTTTTTCATGTAATAGATTATCCATTTGGGAATAATTGGCAAATATGACTTTAAAAAAAAAGGATAACCATGCCCCCCCTAGGAGTTATATGTTTGTACTTGCTATATCTTCTAAATAAATATATCTTTGCAAAAACTAAAATAAATAAATAAATAAATAAATTCTTTTGGAATTCTTCCAAGAGAATCTTTTGAGTTGGAGAACAATTCATATCATCCTTTGAGACTTCATCTGGAGATAATTGCCTTTAGTGTCCTTAGGATTTGAGGTCTGTTCTTACCTGTCTCCCTAATAAGTATTTTTGCTCATTTGATTTTTTGCTCATTTGTAAAGGATGTGGTCTGCTCTTAGGACAAAAGAATGATAATACCAAGCTTCCTCTAGAGGACAATAGTGGCTTCGTTCTGCCTTGGGGTCATGCTACAGGCTTCTTTCCCATCCTGGATAGGTATGGCCAAGTCCAGCTTGTTATGATGGGTTCAGGGACTCACTATTTGCCTTTTGTAATTGTATTGGAGGTCTCATAGTTAATTTCCTAATCTATGAGCTTCTGAATCAGAGCAGAGGAGCCAATGCTGATGTATGTTGGCTAAGTGGCTCCCACTAGATTCCCCATAGCATTCAGGGCCTTTCTACCCTGTGTCTCTCTGCACTGCACCTAGTCTTCCCCTGCCCAAGTGAGACAGATGTTTCTTGAAATTCTTCCAAGATATCTTCTTCTGGAAATTTTTTACACTCCAAATATTTGTGGGTTCTGTCACTCCAAAACCCATTCAGAGGCTTGATTTGGTGTTGATTCTGAAGGAAGGCAGGAAGAGCTCAGGCCTCAAGACCTGAACAATGCACCATCTTGACATCTATCATATCTAACTGTTCTAAAAATCTATTTACCTTCTTAACTTCTTTTTTATTTATTTTATGGTTCAATTTATCTAGTTCTGAGAGAGCAAAGTTGAGATTCCTCACCAGTATAGTTTTGCTATTTCTTTTTGCAGCTCTCTTAACTTCTCTAGGAATTTGGATGCTATACCACTTGGTGTATATGTGTTTAGTAGATTGTAAATTCTTTTGAGAGCAGAACCAATCTTCTTCTTCTTCTTCCTTCTTCTCTTCTTCTTCTTCTTCTTCTTCTTCTTCTTCTTCCTTCTTCTTCTTCTTCCTTCTTCTTCTTCCTTCTTCTTCTTCTTCTTTCTTCTTTCTTCTTCTTCTTCTTCTTCTTCTTCTTCTTCTTCTTCTTCTTCTTCTTCTTCTTCTTCTTCTTCTTCTTCTTCCTTCTTCTTCTTCCTTCTTCTTCTTCTTCTTTCTTCTTTCTTCTTCTTCTTCTTCTTCTTCTTCTTCTTCTTCTTCTTCTTCTTCTTCTTCTTCTTCTTCTTCTTCTTCTTCATTGTTGTTGTTCTTGCTCTTCTTTCTCTTTTTCTCCTTTTTCTTCTTGTTTAGCATAGATCCTGGAAAATAGTAAATGTTTATTAAATCAGGAGGCCCAAATCAGTTCCTTAAGTCAAAAATTAAGGTAGGTCTGATGGGATGAATAAAAATTCTATCTCTTGTCTACGATATCAAATGCATTTTTAAGAGGTGGAACTGCTAAAAATTAATTGATCCTAAAGACATGTTTTAGGAAGAATTGATTTTCTTTTTTTTAAATTAAAGGTTTTTTTTTTCAAAATATATACATGGATAATTTTCAACATTCACCCCTACAAAAGCCTGCGTTCTAATTTTTTTCCTCCCTTCCCCCACCCCTCCACCAATTGGTTTTTGCCACTACAAAAAGAGTTGACAAAACATTTTTACTCATATGGATCCCTTTCTCTCCTTCAGGATCTCTAGGATACAAGCCCAGTAGTAACACTGCTGGATCAAAGGGTATGCACAGTTTGATAGCCTTTTGGACATAGTTCCAAATTATTCTCCATAATGGTTGAATCTGTTCACAATTCCACCAACAATGTATTAATGTTCCAGTTTTCTCTTTATTGGTGAAAAGTTCATTCTTTTTATATTTTATACTAATTATTTGCTTTACTTCTTTCCTTTTCTGATCAAATTAACTAAAGATTTATCTATTTTGTTGTTTTTTTCATAAAACCAGCTCTTAGTTTTATTAGTTCAATAGTTTTTTTTTACTTTCAATTTCATTAATCTCCCCTTTTATTTTCAGAATTTCAAATTTGCTATTTAATTTGGGTTTTTAATTTTTTTTTCTAATTGCATGCCCAATTCATTGATCTCTTCTTTCTCTATTTTATGCAAGTAAGAATCTAGAGATGTAAAACTTGCCCTAAGAACTGCTTTGGTTTCATTCCATAAATTTTGATAAGTTGTCTTATTATTGTCATTCTCCTGGATGAAATTGTTGATTGTGTTTATGATTTGTTGTTTCACCCACTGATTTTTTAGGATCAGATTATTTAGTTTACAATTACTTTGGGGTCTATTTTCCCATGGATCTTTATTATATGTAATTCTCATTGCATCATGATCTTAAAAAGATATATTTATTATTTCTGCCTTTCTGCATTCAATTTTGAGGTCTTTATGCTCTAATATATAGTCAATTTTTTGTTCCATGAAATGCCAAGAAAAAAGTATACTCCTTTCTATCTCCATTCAATTTTCTCCAAAGATCTATCATATCTAACTGTTCTAAAATTCTATTTACCTTCTTAACTTCTTTCTTATTTATTTTATGGTTCAATTTATCTAGTTCTGAGAGAGCAAAGTTGAGATTCCTCACCAGTATAGTTTTGCTATTTCTTTTTGCAGCTCTCTTAACTTCTCTAGGAATTTGGATGCTATACCACTTGGTGTATATGTGTTTAGTATTGCTATTACTTCATTATCTATGGTACCTTTTAGCAAGATATAGTTTCCTTCCTTTTCTCTTTTAATTAGATCTATTTTTGTTTTTGTTTGATCTGAGATAAGGATTGCTGCCTGGCCTTTTTTACTTCACCTGAAACACAATATTTTCTGCTCCAGCCTTTTACTTTTGCCCTGTATGTATCACCCTGCTTTAAATGTGTTTCTTATAAACTATATATTGTAGGATTCTGTTTTTTAATCCAGTGTGCTATATGCTTCCATTTTATGAATGAGTTCATCCCCTTCACATTCACAATTAAAATGACTAATTCTGCATTTCCCACCATCTTATTTAACCCAAGTTATACTTTTCTCTTTCCTTTCTTTTTGCCTCCTCTCCAGTAATTTGCTTGTGCTACCACCTCCCTCAAACAGTCCTCCTCTTGCAATCCCTCCCCCTTTCTTATACCTTTCCTCTACTACTTCTGTTTTCCTTCCCTTTTTTTTTTTTAATTAGCCTTTCCCCTTTCTCTTCCTATTTCTCTCTAAAGCCTGGGAAGCTAAATACATCTGATATTCTCTGTGTGATCCAACTCTAATTAGAATAAGGTTCACACAATGTACATTCCCCTCCCTTCTTTCCCTCAATTAGAATAGATCCTTTTTGTCTCTTCATGAAATTCCTCATTTTCCCTTTATTTTCCTCTTTTTCCAGTACAATGCCCTTTCCACTTCTAGTTTCATTTTTATATTTTCATAATAAAATCAAATTATACCTGCACTGTCTATGTATATATGTATATATGTATATATGTATATATGTATATATGTATATATATATATATATATATATATATATATATATATATATATATATATACCTATGTATAGTACTTAAGAGTTCTTTTTTTTTTTTAACCTTTTTTATGTTTCTCTCGAGTTCTGAATTTGGAGAGCGAATGTTTTATTCAGCTCTGGTCTTTTCAGCAGAATAAATGGAATTCACCTGTATCATTGAATACCCATCTTCTTCCTTGAAAGATAATTTAGGTCAATTTAGCTGGAGAGTTTATTCTTGGCTGCATTCCTTTCTTTGCCTTTCAGAATATCCAGGTCCTTTTAATCTTTTGAAGTGGAAGTTTCTAGGTCCTGGGTAATCCTGATTGTGGCTCCGCAAAATTTGAATTGTTTCTTTCTGGCTGATTGCAATATTTTTTCCTTTGGTCTGATAGTTCTGATATTTAGCTACCATATTCTTTGAATTTTTATTTTCAGGTCTCTTTCAGGAGGTGATCAGTGGATTCTTTCAATGGCTATCTTACCCTTTGGATCTAGAACACTAGGGCAGTTTTCCTTGATGATTTCCTGAAAAATAATGTCTAGGGTCTTTTTTATCATAGCTTTCAGGAAGCCTAATCATCCTTAGATTACTTCTCCTAGATATTTTTTCCAGGTCAGTTGTTTTTCCAATATGGTATTTTACATTTTCTTCTATTGTTTTCATTTTTTTTTGGTTTTATTTGATTGATTCTTGATGTCTCATGGAGTCATTCATTTCCCTTTGTTCAATTATGATTTTTAGTGAGATATTTTCTCCAGTTATCTTTTTTAGCTCCTTTTGTATTTGGCCAATTGAATTTTTTAAATGAGTTATTTTGTTCAATTGATTTTTTTCCCATTTCACAAATTCTGGTTTTCAAGGAATTGTTTTCTTTTTTACATTTTGTCAATTTTTTTGTTTTAATTATTATATAGCTTTTAATTTACAAGATATATGCATGGGTAATTTTTCAACATTAACAGTTACAAAACCTTTTGTTCGAACTTTTCCCCTACCTCCCCCTGTTGTGCCATAATTCTCTTTTAATGTCCTGACCCAGTTTCCCTAATTGTCCTAGTCAGTTACTCTACCTCAGGTTATAACCATTCCCTTTTAATGTTAGGATAAAGTTCTTATATCTTAGACTTTAGGCTATACTTGTTCCCTCTTAATTTTGATGGGATAAAGGTCTTTATCCATTTTAGACATCATTAGAATATCAGGAGCCTCTCCAGTACCTCCCTCCATCATGTTATCTTCTAGATGTCTCCCCCCCATTGGATCATCATCCCCATCCAGGTACCTCCCCCATTATGTCATTGTTCTTGTTACCCTATAAAAGAATCATGTATCTGATATTCAGTGCTGGATTCTTTCAGATGATAGTCTCGTTCAGCTCTGGGACCAAACCATGGATCCATTTGGTCCCAGTAAATCTCTCCATTTAATAAATTCTGTATCGAATACTCTCTAATCTCTATCTTGCTCAGTTTCTCTGGCATTATACCCCCACCCCCTTCCCCAGATGGCAGGTCGACCAATACATGTTAAATATGTTAAAGTATAAGTTAAATATAATATATGTATACATGTCCATACAGTTATTTTTCTGTACAGAAAGAATTGGGCTTTGAAATAGAGTACAATTAGCCTGTGAAGGAAATCCAAAATGCAGGCAGACAAAAATAGAGGGATTGGGAATTCTATGTAGTAGTTCATACTCATTTCCCAGAGTTCTTTCACTAGGTGTAGCTGGTTCAATTCATTACTACTCTATTGGAACTGATTTGGTTCATCTCATTGTTGAAGAGGGCCATGTTCATCAGAATTGATCATTATATAGTATTGTTGTTGAAATATATAATGATCTTCTGGTCCTGCTTATTTCACTCAGTATCAGTTCATGTAAGTCACTTCAGGCCTTTCTGAAATCATCCTGCTGATCATTTCTTACAGAACAATAATATTCCATAATATTCATATACCACAATTTATTCAGTCATTCTCCAATTGATGGGCATCCACTTAGTTTCCAGTTTCTGGCCACTACAAAGAGGACTGCCACAAATATTCTTGTACATACAGGTGTCAAATCTATTTTGTATGGAATTATATGCTTTTTCCATTTTGTCAAGCTTATTTTATAAGGAATTATTTGTTTTTTCCATAATGTTGTCTATTTTTAAGGAGTTTTGTTCAGATAATTTCTGTTTCCTTTTCCAAATCCTCTTTTTTATTAATTTTATAATTATAATTTTTTGACAGTACATGTGCATGGGCAATTTTTTTGTTTTACATTATCCCTTGTATTCACTTTTCCAAATATTCCCCTCCCTCCCTCCCTCTACTCCCTCTCCTAGATGACAGGCAATCCCATACATATTAAATGTGTTACAGTATATCCTAGATACAATACATGTGTGTAAAACCAAATTTCTTGTTGCACTGTAAGAATTGGATTCTGAAGATATAAGTAACCTGGGTAGAAAAACAAAAATGCAAACAGTTCACACTAAATTCCCAGTGTTCCTTCTCTGGGTGTAGCTGTTTCTGTCCATCATCAATCAACTGGAACTGAATTGGATCTTCTTTATGTTGAAGATATCAATTTCAATCAGAATATATCTTCATACAGTATAGGTGTTGAAGTGTATAGTGATCTGGTTCTGCTCATTCCACTCAACATCAATTCATGTAAGTCTCTCCAAGCCTCTCTGTATTCCTCCTGCTGGTCCTTTCTTACAGAGCAATAATATTCCATAACCTTCATATACCATAATTTACCCAACCATCCTCCAATTGATGGACATCCATTCATCTTCCAGTTTCTAGCCACTATGAAAAGGGCTGCCACAAACATTTTGGCACATACAGGTCCCTTTCCCCTCTTTAATATTTCTTTAAGATATAAGCCCAATAGCAGCACTACTGGATCAAAGGGTATGCACAGTTTGATAACTTTTTGGGCATAGTTCCAGATTGCTCTCCAGAATAGCCAGATTCTTTCACAGCTCCACCAACAATGTATTAGTGTCCCAGTTTTCCCATATCCCCTCCAACATTCATCATTATTTGTTCCTGTCATCTTATCCAATCTGACAGGTGTGTAGTGGTATCTCAGAGTTATCTAATTTGCATTTCTCTGATCAGTAGTGATTTGGAACACTCTTTCATATGAGTGGAAATAGTTTCAATTTCATCATCTGAAAATTATCTATTCATATTCTTTGACCATTTATCAATTGGAGAATGGTTTGATTTCTTATAAATTAGAGTCAGTTCTCTATGTATTTGGAAATGAGGTCTTTATCAGAACCTTTAACTGTAAAAATATTTTTCCAATTTGTTACTTCCCTTCTAATTATGTTTGCATTAGTTTTGTTTGTATAAAAGCTTTTTAATTTGATGTAATCAAAATCTTCTATTTTGTGATCAATAATGATCTCTAGTTCTCCTTTGGTCATAAAATCCTTCCTCCTCCATAAGTCTGAGAGGTAAGCTATGCTATGTTCCTCTAATCTATTTATGATTTCATTCTTTATGCCTAAATCATGGACCCATCTTGATCTTATCTTGGTATATGGTGTTAAGTGTGGGTCCATATCTATTTTCTGCCATACTAATTTCTAGTTTTCCCAATAGTTTTTTTTTTCAAATAATGAATTCTTATCCCAAAAGTTGGTATCTTTGGGTTTGTCAAACACTAGATTGCTCTAATTGTACCCTATTTTGTCCTGTGTACCTAACCTGTTCCACTTATCAACTAGTCTATGTGTTAGCCAATACCAAATGGTTTTGGTGACTGCTGCTTTATAATATAGCTTTAGATCAGGCACAACTAGACCATCTTTATCTGATTGTTTTTTCATTAATTCCCTTGAAATTCTCAACCTTTTGTTCTTCCATATGAATTCCAAGCCCTCTTGCAAAGTTCTCATTTCCTTTTTGCAATTTTTTTTGAACTTTCTTTTAAGATCCTTTTTGAATTCTTCCATGACACCCTTCTGGGATGGGGACTGAATCACATCATCCTTTGGGGCTTCATCTAGAGAAATCTGTTTTTAGTGTCCTCAGGTTTGAAATCTGTTCTCTTTCTCCATAAAAACTGTCCATGGAAAAAGTTCTTTTCCCCTTTATTGTTTTATTGTTCTTTCTTTCTTTCTTTTTTTTTTTTAAATGTTAAGGTCTGTTTTTAAGGTAAAGGGTAGATTGTTCAAGCTTCTTTGACAAGTAACAATAGCTGCTCTGGGTCAGTGCTGACTAATTTCTGGTGCTGAGTGGGTGTGATCAGATTCTGCATTATTCTGGGGCTCAGGGGCTCACTGTTTTTTTGGAATTTGTGTTGGATGTCTTACAGCTAATCTGCTGATCTACTAACTTGCAGCAAGGATAGATTACCCAACACTGGTGTAGATTCTGCTCCTTGTGTTCCCCAGAACAAGGGGCCTACTCTACCCTGGGTTTCTGAACTGTGCCTTCACTTGCCTCCTTCCTCCATGCCCAATTGAAACAGATCTTTTCTGAAGTTCTACTAAAATATCTTCTGCTGGAAATTATTACACTCCAAAAATTTGAGGGTTCTGCCACTCCAAAACAGGTAAGAGGCTTAATTTGGTGGGTGTTGGTCTGAGGGAGTTCAGGAAGAATTCAAATAAAGATTTATCTCCTCTCTAACATCTTGGCTCTGCCCTCCTCAATTTTCTTTTTGAGGATTTATGATATTATGGGAAGACATGGATATCATTGCATGCTACCAAAAACAGATAACACGGGCTGTTCATGGCAGAAACCAGAGATTTCTTTCATGTGTGTTGATGGTTATGAAACTTAGTTTCTTGACAAAAACAAGAATTAAGTACAGTTGTTCTCACAAAATTGCCTGTGAATATGTCTAATTACTCTGATGAAAGGTTGAGTTTTTTAGTAACCCAGAATGAGGCAAATGAACACCAAAACAACAGAGCAGGCAAGAAATTAAAAAAAATAAAATAATATGAACTATTAGGTAACCAATATTAGACTACAAAATATGTTTGATTGATTTGCTTATTTATTTATTTATAACTTTTTAGTAAAACTTCTTATTTTCAAAACATATGCACAGATAATTTTTCAAATTTTCAACATTGACCCTTGCATAGCCTTGTGTTTCAGATTTTCCCCTCTTTCCCCCCACTCCCACCCCTAGATGGCAAACAATCCACAATATATGTTTATTAAATTGAAACACACATTTTAAAACCACACAATGGAAAATGACTTGGTCCATGGTCTTCTGCTTCTATATATAAGTTAGAGTGCAGATAGATAAGGAAGACTAGTATGGAGAAGGAACATGAGTTTGTCATATGATGAGAAATTGATGCAGTTTGTATTTTCTTCTTTTAGCTGCCATATCACACTACTCATCCATATTGAGTTTATAATTCACAAAAGCCCTCTCTTTGACTCAAAGCCTTGAAAAAGATCATTGATCTTTCAAATATAGATCCAAAGTATAGCATACTGTATTACCATAATATGTGTAGAGTTGGAGACTATGAGAGATCATCTAGTACAACTTCTTCACACACACACACACACACACACACACACACACACACACACACACACACACAGTGAAAATAAAGAAATGGAGGTAGAACTATATAATGTAGAAGAGTTTTGATTGGGTTTCAAGCTAGGTCATGAAGATTCCAAGCACAATGTCCTATCCAGTTTACCAACTTGCCTCTTTTCTGAAGTAACTTGACTAAAATAACACAGATAGCAAGGTAAAGTATTACAAACTGATTCCACATCCTCTAAAATGTCACTATACATAAATATAATGCTCCAGGGAGCCATGAAGTTGATCTCAGAGCACTAAGATACATGCTGATATACAAGGGTCACCACAATGCAGGCAATAACAGAAATAAAGAAATCTTAAGATTTTTGGTCCTTAAAGTATAGAAATAAACTTCCAAGATAATGTGTTACAGAAATATCATGAGAGACACAAGTTAAGCTATTTTAAATAATCCTCATTTCCTCAATTCATCTACCCATCAGCTCATACTTAGTAACACAGTCTTCATTACTCATAAGTAATTATTTTTTGTTTTCCTGCAATTTCAATCTACTTTTCTGAAATAATTTTTGTTTCATAACGTACCAAAAGTCGTCTTTTCCCCAGGATGACAATTTTCCTTTTTTAAAATAGTATTTTATTTTTGATTTTTCCAAAAAGATGATCATTTTCCAAGTAGAATGAAGATGTATTTAAGAGAAAGTGACACATGGAAGGCTTGATGTTTAACCTTTGACTCATGACAATTACTTCCAAAGATGTGGGGAAAGCACAATGGATCAACTCAGATGAGTAGATTAACTAATTGCTAATGTGTGAAGAAAGGAAATGTTTTTGCCATCTACTTTGGAACAAAACTAGAAAAAATACCACTGCCTTATTTGGGGTATTTTTTTCTATATTGCTAAATGATAACAAGGAAGTAAGCCTCTACTGGTGATGGCTGTCACTCAGGATGGTATATAAGATGCCATTATGGTCAGGAGACTTTTAAACTCAAGAAACCCACTAACCTGGAAACAAACCCCAAAGCTTAATCCACTAATACCATGGTCAATTCTTGTTGTGGCTCCAGCTGCTGTGGCCAAAGCTGTGGCTCAGGCTGCTGTGCCCCTTGCTGCTGCCGAACTTGCTGCTGCTTCCGGCCCCCCTGCTACCAGAGCATCTGCTGCAGGACTACTTGTTACAGGCCCACCTGCATTGTGTCCACCTGCTGTCGCCCCAGCTGCTGTGGATCTAGCTGCTGTGGGTCTAGCTGCTGCCAACCCTGCTGTTGTCAGCCCTGTTGTCATCCCAGCTGTTGTGGGTCCAGCTGCTGCCAGCCCTGCTGTCGCCCCAGCTGCTGTATTTCTAGCTGCTGCCAGCCTTGTTGCTGTCCCACCTGCTGCTAGATCAGAAGCACCTGCTTCTGTCCAATCTGCTGCCAGTCCTCCTGCTGCTAAGTGTTGAAATTTGCCCACATTTGCTCATCATCACTCATTCTAAGGGAAACAAGAATTTCTTTTCCTATATTCATCAATATGAACAAATCTTATTGATAAATTGACTTCTATTACCCCAATTTGAAAACCTTAACCCCACTTGCTTTTCCAGCATCTGACTGCCATCATAATTGTTTCCTCTTTTGGTGTCTTTTCTCCTCATAGGAATTAATTTCAAACATGATGAATTAATCTGCCTAGAAATTTATGCAATACATCTAATTTTATGACCTTGCTTCTGGAATTCATAAATTACATAACTTTATTGAAAATATTTCCTATTGTGTTTACTCAGAATCAACTAGCTTACCTAAGATCTGGGATGTGGGATTACAATGATGTCATTGTCTTTCTTTGATTTTTCTGTTACAGAGAATTCTCTTGTTTTCTTTTCTGTTTATTTCCTAATTAAAAAAAACCCTAACATTCTGGCATAAAAAAGAAAGTTGCTCTTGTATTTCTTTCTTATATATTCTCCGTAATTTTTTTGGCAAGCATATTTTCAAAAGATAAAAAAAGAAAAAGCTATTAATCATAAACTGATAGTGGCTCAATAAGGCATTAATGAGACATTATGACATTAAAGGACATAGAAATAATTGCTTTGAAAACTAACATGCACTAGATGCTTGAACCTGAACAAGATATTTAACCACTGAGTGTTCCAAGCATCTGTAGGACTATATACATTTAAATCATAGATGAATTTCTAATCTATCATCAGTGAACAATCACAGATCTGACCAATAATAATTAAATTAATAAATACATGAAATTTCTTGATGAATCAAACAAAACATTGACTTTTTAATCTATTTTGTCTGGGAAAAATAATCCAATGGTCTAAGGAAACCATATTGATGGTTTTAAATAGAAAAATGTGAATAGATCCACATTCAATTTTTATTCCAAGATACTGTTTCAGAACTATGATTTTATAGGATAATCTTTTCTGTCTTAAGAACAATGTAAGACATGAACTGATGCTGAGTGAAATGAGTAGACCAGGAGGTCATTGTATACTTCAACAACAACAATGTTGATTGTTCAACAATGATGATTAATTCTGATGGATGTGGCCATTTTCAACAATGAGATGAACCAAATCAATTCCAATAGAGCAGTAATGAAAGGAACCAGCCATACCCAACAAAATACTCTGGGAGATGACTATGAATCACTACATAGAATTCCTAATCCCTCTATTTTTGTGGGCCTGCATTTTGGATTTCCTTCACAGGCTAATTATACACTATTTCAAAGTCTGATTCTTTTTGTATAGCAAAACAACTGTTTGGACATGTATACATATATTGTATTTCATTTATTTAACATGTTAAACATGTATTGGTCAACCTGCCATCTGGGTGGGAGAGAAGGAGGGGAAAAATTAGAACAAAAGGTTTGGCAATTGTCAATGTTGTAAAATGGCCCATGCATATATTTGGTAAATAAAAACTATTAAAAAAAAAAAAAAGAACAATGTAAGGCACAGAATCACACACACACACACACACACACACACACACACACACACACACACACTCCAAGAAAGTTGATGCCAAGGAATTGCTTTCACTTAATTAGTCATTCTTCTTCATATTCATTCATGTAATTAGCCATTCTTCTTCATATTCATTCATTTTGATATTGGTTTTTTTTCTGAAATCTTACTTCTTAAAAAAAATCTAGCCTGGTCAATAATATAGTATATACTATTTCAGTCAGTCATTAAATTAACCAAGTTTACTCTATGCTAAGCACTGTGTTAAGCTTTGAAAATACAAAAAAAAATTTGGGGAAAATTAGGCATATGTAGGGCATATCAAAGTAAATGGGAGGAAAAGTGTTGTGTAGGGTGAGATGACAAAGGCATAATGCAGAAGAGAATTGAATTGGGTCTTGGTGGAAACTAAGGGAGCTAAGAGGCAGAGGTGAAGGGGGAGTGAATTTCAGGTATAAGGAATAGTCAGATATAGGTGGAAGATGGACTGTTGGAGGAACTACAAATAGGCCAAATAGATTACATAATGTTTAGAGATGGATAAAATATAAACAGACTAGAAATATAATAAAGGAGTTGTGTAATAAAAATACTTTAAATGCGAAACAGAGAAACTTACATGTAATTCTAAAAGTATTAGGTAGCTATCTTTCATTAGTAGGGTTAATATAGCAAAATCTTGCCTTTAAAAAATTTGCTTTCATAATTTCTAAGAGAGCTTTAGTTTTGGCTTTGCATCTGACTAAAGTTATTTGTTAAATATGTACGTAAACTAAGAATGCTTAATATTGCTTGGTGGCCTATTTAAAAATTCTTTCATGGAACATATTTCACTCTTCTTTTATTATAAAGTTAAGAGCAATTTACAGTTGCTTTTCAGAGAAATTGGATAGGAAAATTTTAATATGTAAGCAGATTATAGAATATATTAGAGTAGCATTTTTTCCACATCTATACAGTTAGATATATATGAAAGATAGTGAGTGGTCAAGAATTTAAGGATTACTCCTTGGTTGTGAGTCTGAGGGACTAGGAGAATTTTGTTGTCCTCTACAGTAAGTGAAAAAGTAGGAATGGGAACATTTACAGGGAAAATGAATTCTTTTTTTGGATATGTTGAATTTAAGATGTCTACTGGAAATCCAATTTGAGATAAAAAAAAAACCCTGGAGATTTGAGATTTGAGATTAGTAGAAAGATTGAGGCAAAATAGGTATATTTGATATTCATAAGTACACAGATGGTTTTTAGCTCCATGGGAGCTGATGAGATCACCAGTGAAATAATATAGAGGAAGAAGGGAGTTAAAGACAAAATCCTGAGAGACACTTAAAACTGGAAGGAATGATTTGAATTATGAAGACAGAGAAAGAGAAGTCAGATGCTTGAAAATCTAGAGAGAAGAGAGTATCAAAAAGAAGAGTGTAATCAATAAAATTCAAGGCTACAAAGTAGGCAAAGTTAATAAAGATTAAGAAAAGATATTTGGATTTGGCAACTAAGAGATCATTGATAACTTTGGAGAGATGGTTTTCAGTGGAATGAAACAACCAGAAACCAGAGTGTGAGAGATTTTAAAAAGAGGGAAAAGAGGGAAAGTAAAAATATCTAATGTAAATGGCCTTATCATTTATGTAATTTAAAAAATTTTTTAAGTTTTTCATTTTTTATTATATTTGCTTGACCTGTTCAAGAGCACTTGATATTTTTCCAATTGTTTAGATCTCACTTCATTTGTATGGAAACTGTTTTGTAGTTGTGTTCATATAGTTCCTGACTTTCCCTTGGCAGGTAGATTCCTAAATATTTTATACTATTGACAGTTATTTTAAATGGAATTTTCTTTGTATCTCTTGCTGTTGAACTTTGTTGGTGATGTATAAAAATGATGATGCTTTATATGGAATTATTTTGTATCCTGCAACTTTGTTAAAGTTGTAGATTGTTTCTAGTAGTTTTTAGTTGATTCTCTAGGTTTCTCTAAGTATACCATCATATCATCTGCAAAGAGTGATAAGTACCTATTATAATTTCTTTAATATCTTTTTCTTCTCTTGTTGCCAAAGCTAACATTTCTAATACAATATTAAATAATAATAGTGATATTAGGCAACCTTGTTTCACCCTTCATCTTATTCTGAATGGTTCTAGTTTATCCCCATTACATGTGATGCTTGCTGATGGTTTTAAATAGATGCTACTGACAATTTTGAGGGAAAAGTCCATTTATTTCTTTTTTATTTTTTATTATAGCTTTTTATTTACAAGATATATACATGAGTAATTTTTCAGCATTGACAATTGCAAAACCTTTTGTTCCAACTTTTCCCCTCTTTCCCCCAATCCTTCCTCCTGATGTCAGGTTGGCCAATACATGTTAAATATGTTAAAGTGTAAGTTAAATACAATATATGTAGACATGTCCATACAGTTATTTTGCTGTACAAAAAGAATCGGACTTTGAAATAGTGTAAATTAGCCTGTGAAGGAAATAAAAAATTCAGGCAGACAAAAATAGTGGGATTGGGAATTCTATGTAGTGGTTCATAGTCATCTCCCAGAATTCTTTCGCTGGGTATAGCTGGTTCACTTCATTACTGCTCTATTGGAACTGATTCGGTTCATCTCATTGTTGAAGAGGACCACGTCCATCAGAATTGATCATCATATAGTATTGTTGTTGAAATATATAATGTTCTCCTGGTTCTGCTCATTTCATTCAGCAGCAGTTCATATAAGTCTCTCCAGGCCTTTCTGAAATCATCCTGCTGGTCATTTCTTACAGAACAATAATATTCCATAATTTTCATATACCACAATTTATTCAGCCATTCTCCAATTGATAGACATCAGTTAACAGTTTCTGGCCACTATAAAGAGGGCTCCCACAAACATTCTTACACATACATGTCTCTTTCCCTTCTTTAAGATTTCTTTGGGATATAAGCCCAATAGTAACACTGCTGGATCAAAGAGTATGCACTGTTTGGTAACTTTTTGAGCATAGTTCCAAATCATTCTTCAGAATGGCTAGATGTATTCACAATTCCACCAACAATGTCAGTGTCCCAGTTTTCCCACATCCCCTCCAACATTCCACATTATCTTTCCCTGTCATTCTAGCCAATCTAACAGGTGTATAGTGATATCTCAGAGTTGTCTTAATGTGCATTTTTATGATTAATAATAAGTCCATTTATTTCTACACTCTCTGGTGTTTTTAATATGAATGGATATTACATTTTAGCAAATACTTTTTCTGACTCTATTGAGATAATTATATGGTTTTTATTAGTTTGGTTTTTGATATAATCAATTATGCTAATAGTTTTCCCAATGTTAATCCAGTCCTACATTCTTGGTATAAATCCTACTTGGTCATGGTGTATTATCCTGAGGGTGGCTTTCTGTAGTCTTTTTGCTAATATTTTATTTAAGATTTTTGCATCAATACTCATTAAAGAAATTGGTCTATAATTTTCTTTTTCTGTTTTGACTCTACCTGTTTAGATATCAGCACCATGTTTGTGTCATAAAATGAATTTGTTAGAAGTCCTTTTTTCCCTATTTTGTCAAATAGTTTGGATAGTATTGGAATTACGTGTTCTTTTAATGTTGGTAGAATTCACATATAAATCCATCTGACCCTGGAGATTTTTTTCTTAGGGAGTTAATTGATGCATTGTTCTATTTCTTTTTCTAAAATGGGACTATTTAAGTAATTTATTTCCTCTTATATTAATCTTGGCAATCTATATTTTTCTAGGTATTCCTCCATTTGTTTTGGGTTATCAAATTAATTGGCATAAAGTTGGGCAAAATAATTCCTAATTATTGCTCTAATTTCCTCTTCATTGGTGGAAAACAATCCCTTTTCATTTTTTCCTCTTTCCTTTTTCTAATCAAATTAACTAAAGGTTTATCTATGTTGTGGTTTTTTTCACAAAACTAACTCTTAGTATTATTTATTAATTCAACAGTTTTTTTCTTTCAATTTTATTAATCCCCTTTTTATTTTTAGAATTTCAAATTTGGTATTTGATTGGGGGGTGCTAAATTGTTCCTTTTCTAGCTTTTTTTTTTTTTTTTAGTTGCAAGCCCAATTCATTGATCTTCTTTTTCTCTATTTTATACAAGTAAGCATCAAGAGATATAAAATTTCCTTTTATTACCTCTTTGGCTGCATCCCACACATTTTGGTATGTTATCCCATTATTGTCATTCTCTTGGATGAAATTATTAATTGTGATTGCTGTTTCACCCATTAATTCTTTAGGATTAGATTATTTAGTTTCCAATTAATTTTTGGTCTATTATCCTCTTACCTTTTATTAAATGTAATTTTTATTGAATCATAATCTGAAAAACTTCATTTATTATTTCTGTGTTTCTACATTTGGTTTTGAGGTGTTTATACCCTAATATATGGTCAATTTTTGTATAGGTACCATGAAATACATAGAAAAAAGTGTACTTCTTTCTGTCTTCATTCAATTTTCTCCAAAGTTTTATCATACCTAACTTTTCTAATCTATTTACTTCCTTAACTTCTTTCTTATTTATTTTGTAGTTCAATTTATCTAGTTCTTAGAGAGCAAGTTTGAGATTCCTCCAATATTTCTATTTCTTCTTGCAGCTCTCTTAGCTTCTCCTTTAGGAATTTAAATGCTATATCATTTGGTGCATATATGTTTAGTATTGGTACCCTTTAGCAAGATATAGTTTTCTTCCTTATCTCTTTTAATTAGACATATTTTTGCTTTTACTTGATCTGAGATCATGATGGTTAACCCTGCTTTTTTCACTTCATCTTTACTTCACTTTTTTTACTTTACTTTTATATTCTGCTCCAGTCTTTTACCTTTACTCTGTATGTATCACTCTGCTTTAAATGTGTTTCTTATAAATAACATATTATAGGGTTCTGGCATTTAATCCAGTCTGCTATCCCCTTCCATTTTATGGGAGAGTTCATCCCATTTACATTCCCAGTTAAAATGACTAATTTTGCATTTCCTGCCATCTTATTTGCCCCAAATTATGATTTTCTCTTTCCTTTCCCCCCTCCTCCCAAGTATTTTGCTTATAAGCACCACTTGCCTCAAGCCACTCTCCCCCTTGATAGCTCCTCTCCCTTTCTTATACCCTTCTCCTACTACTTCTGTTTTCCCTTCTTTTAGCCTCCCCCTTTCCTTGCCTGTTTCTCCTCCCACTTCCTTGTACAGTTTGAAATAGTGTACAATTAGCCTGTAAAGGAAATCCAAAATGCAGGCAGACACAAATAGAGGGATTGGGAATTCTATGTAGTGGTTCATAGTCGTCTCCCAGAGTTATATTGCTGCGTGTAGCTGGTTCAGTTCATTACTGCTCTATTGGAACTGATTTCATTCATCTCATTGTTGAAGATGGCCACATTCATCAGAATTGATCATCATGTAGTATTGTTGTTGAAGTATATAATGATCTCTTGGTACTGCTCATTTCCCTCAGCATCAGTTCATGTAAGTCTCTCCAGGCCTTTCTGAAATCATCCTGTTGGTCATTTCTTACAGAACAATAATATTCCATAATATTCATATGTCACAATTTATTCAGCCATTCTCCAATTGGTGAGTATCCACTCAGAGGAAACTACATCTTGCTAAAAAAAAAAAAAGTTGTTATAGAATATAAAGCAAGAATTTTTATTTTTCTTCCTAGGTAGTTTTTACCTTTCTGAATCTGATTTTTCTTGTGCAACAAGAGAACGGTACGGATGTGTACACATATATTGTATTTAAGATATACTTTAATATGTTTAACACATATGAGGCTTCCTGCCATATAGGGGAGGGGGTGGAAGGAGGGAAGGGAAAAGTTGGACAGAAGTGATTGCAAGAGACAATGTCAAAAAATTACCCATGCATATGTTTTGTGAATAAAAAGCTATAATAAAAAAAGAAGATGAGGCAAGAATCAATACTAAACATATATGAACCAAGTACAATCTGCACTCAAGTTCTTAAAGGAAAACTTAAGTTTCAGGAAGGAATAGCAAAATTATACTAGTAGGCAATCTTACTCCTCTATGAAGTTAATAAATCTCTCCAAAAATAAATAAGAAAGAAATTAAGGAAGTAAATAGAATAGAAAAGTTAGATATAGAAAACCTTTGGAGAAAAAAATGACTGGAAACAATGGAATATATCTTTTCTTTCACCAACATAACAATATCCCATTGAACCCATAATAGATAATTTTGATTATATTAAGTCATGAAGTTTTTGTACAAACAAAATTAATGCAGACAAGATTAGAAGAGAAGCAATAAACTGGGGAAAGATCAAGAGTTCTGATAAAGGCCTCATTTCTAAAATACATGGAGAATTGACTCAAATTTACAATAATTCAAGCCCTTCTCTAATTGATAAATGGTCAAAGCATATGGACAGACAATTTTCAGATGACAAAATTGAAAACATTTCTAGTCATATGAAAAGGTGCTCTAATTCATTATTGATCAGAGAAATGCAAATTAAGACTACTCTGAGGTAATACAACATCAAATTGGCTAATATGACAGGAAAAGATAATGACAAATATTGGAAGGGAGGTAGGAAAATTGGGACACTAATACATTGTTGGTAGTTATGAACTGATCCAACCATTCTGGAGAGTAATTTGGAACTGATAGCCAAAAGGCTATCAGAATGTGCATACCCTTGAATCCAGTAGTGTTTCTACTGGGCTTATATCCCAAAGAGATCTTAAAAGAGGAAAGAGACCCACATATGCAAAATGTTTGTGGTAGCTCTTTTGTAGTGGCAAGAAACTGGAAACTGATGGATGCCCATCAGTTGGAGAATGGCTGAATAAGTTGTGGTATATGAATGCTATGGAATTTTATTGTTTCATAAGAAATGATCAGCAGGATGATTTTAGAGAAGTCTGGAGAGACTTACATGAGCTGAGGCTAAGTGAAATGAGCAGAACCAGAAGATCATTATACACAGCAATTGCAAAATTATACAATGATCAATTCTGATGGAAGTGGCTCTTTTCAACAATGAGATAATTCAGGCCAGTTCCAATGATCTTGTGATGAAGAGACCCATCTGTATCCAGAGAGAGGACTATGGGAACTAAAGGTGGATAACAACATAGCATTTTCACACTTCTTGTTGTTTTTTGCTTGCATTTTATTTTCTTTCTCATATTTTCCTTTTTGATCTGATTTTTCTTGTGCAACAAGATAATTGTATAAGCATGTATGCATACATTGGATTTAACATATATTTTTACCATGTTTAACATATATTGGATTATTTGCCATCTAGGGGAGGGTGTTATAGGAATGGGGGGATTAGGAACACAAGAAATTGCAACAGTCAATGTAGAAAAATTATCCATGCATATGTTTAGAAAATAAAAGACTTTAATAAAAATATTTTGACTAATTATATGCCAAGAAACTTGATGATCTGAACAAAAGCAATGAATGTTGAAGAAAGTACAATCTACCTAGATTAACAGATCAGGAAACAGAAACTTTAAATAATCTTATCTTAGAAAAATAAATTGAACAAGCTATTAAATAGCTCCCTCCAAAAAATAACACAAGGCCAGATGTGTTCATGAGTGAATTTTATTAAAAGTTTAAAGACCAATTAATTCAATACTATGTAAACTATTTGGAAAAATAGATGAAGAAGCTCTACCAAACTCTTTTTATAACACTAATATTGTGTTGAAATCTGAAGTAGAAAAATCTAAAACAGAGAAAGAAAAGTATAGCAAATTTCCTTGTATTGATGCAAAATTTTTAAACAAAACACTAACGAGATTAGAGCAATATGTGACAATGATTATACACTGTTTCTAGGTGAAATTTATAACAGGAAATCAGGGTTGTTTTAATATAAGGAAAATCATCAACATAATTGATAGTATCATTAAGAAATCCAATAGAAATCATATAATCATCTCAAAAGATGCTGAAAAAGTTTTTGTATTGACAAAACACAGCACCCATTCTTATTATAGACACTCAAAAGCATGGGAATAAAGGGAGAATTCCTTGAAACTATAAGCAGTATGTGTATAAAATCATCAAGCATTATCTTTTATGGAGATAAACTAGAAATCTTCCCAATAAGATCAGGGATGAAGCAAGGATTTCCATTATCAACACTATTATTCAATATAGTCTTGAAAATGTTAGCTTCACTGGAAAATGAATGGATGTCCATCAATTGGAGAATGGTTGGCTAAACTATGGTATATGAATGTTATGGAATATTATTGTTCTATAAGAAATGACCAACAGGAGAAATACAGAGAGGCTTGGAGAGACTTACATCAACTGATGCTGAGTGAAACGAGCAGAACCAGAAGATCTTTATACACTTCAACAATGATACTGTATGAGGATGTATGCTGATGGAAGTGGATTTCTTCAACATAGAGAAGAGCTAATCCAATTCCAATTGATTAATGATGGACAGAACCAGCTACATCCAGAAAAGGAACACTGAGAAATGAATGTAAACTGTTATTTTTACCTTCTGAATCCAATTCTTCCTGTGCAACAAAAAATTCGGTTCTACACACATATATTGTATCTAGAATATACTGTAATATATTTAACATATATAAGACTGCTTGCCATCTGGGGGAGGGGGTTGGGGGAGGAAGGGAAAAAAATCTGAACAGAAGTAAGTACAAGGGATAATGTTGTAAAAAATTACCCATGCATATGTAATGTCAAAAAATGTTATAATTATAAAATAAAATAAAAAATTAAAAAAAAAAAATGTTAGCTTCAGAACTAAAAGAAATAAAAGAAATTGAAGGAATTAGAATAATTAATGAGGTATAAAAATATCACTATGGGCAGATGGTATGATAATATACTTAGACAACCCTAATATATCAAATAAAAATTACTTGAAATAATAAACAATTTTAGTAAAGTTGCAAGGATAGGGAATAAACCCACATAAATTACTGGCATTTCTATATATTAACCACAAAAACCCATCAGCAAGTAATAGAAATATTCCATGTAAAATTAACTATAAACAAAATAAAATACTTAGGACAAACCTGCCATAACAAACCCAGGAGCTATATGAATACAATTACAAAGAACTTTTTACACAAATAAAAGGCAGATCTAAACAACTGAAAAGTCTTAATTACTAATGAAAAGGCTAAGACAATATAATAAAAATGACAATTTTTGCCTAAACTAATTTATTTATTCAATAGCTTACATTCAAACTATCAAAAAAAAAACCATCATCTGAAAGAGCTGAAAAAATCACAATTCATCTGAATGAACAAAAGGTCAAGAATATTGAGGTAATTGATGAAAAAATGCAAAGGAAGGTGCTCCAAGATAATCAGATCTCAAACTGTTATAAAGTAGTTGACCATCAAACCTATTTGGTACTAGCTAAGAAATAGAGTAGTAGAATCAATGAAACAAACTTGATACACAAAACACAGTAATTAATGACAAAGGAAACCTAATATTTGATAAATCCCCAAACCTTAAACTTTTGGAATAATAGGTCACTATTTGGACAAAAATTGCTGGAAAAACTGGACAAACAATAGGACACAAGCTAGGTACAGAACAACTTTTCCCACTTGTATATACCAAGATAAAATCAAAATAAGCACATGATTTAAACATAAAAGGTGACACCATAAGCAAATTAGAAGAACAAGGAATAGTCTATCTGTAAGACCTTATAGAAAGAAGAAAAAAATCATGACCAAAATAAGTGATAGATAGCATTACAAAAGGCAAAGTAGATAAATTAGGATAAAAAACCAGTTGCAACCAAAATTAGAAGAAAATTAGAAATCTGAGGGAGCAATCTTTACAGCAAAGAGCAGGCTAATATATAGACCTTCATTTCACCAGTATATAGAGAACTGAGTCAAATTTATAACAATATACAAGCCATTCCTCAATTGATAACTGCCAAAGGATGTGAACAGGCAGTTTTCAGAAATCAAAGGTTATCCGTATTGTTATATATCAA